>NW_027397063.1:88851813-89117503 GCF_003265705.2 Callorhinus ursinus | reverse complement strand
TCCAGCAATCCTCAGTTTGTTTCCTGAGATTAAGAATTCTTCATATCAGTGAGGTCATATGATACATGTCTTTCTCTGATTGATTTATTTCGTTTAGCATAATACACTCTAGTTCCATCCATGCCATTGCAAAGGGCAAGATTTCATTTTTTGATGGCTGCATAATATTCCATTGTATAAATAAACCACATCTTCTTTATCCATTCATCTGTCGATGGACATCTTGGTTCTTTCCATAGTTTGGCTATCGTGGACATTTCTGCTATAAACGTTGGGGAGCACGTACCCCTTTGGATCACTACATTTGTATCTTTGGGGAAAATACCCAGTAATACAATTATTGGGTCATAGGGTAGCTCTATTTTCAACCTTTTGAGGAATCTCCATACTGTTTTCCAGAGTGGCTGCACCAGCTTGCATTCCCACCAACAGGATAGGACGGTTCCGCTTCCTCCACATCCTTGCCAACATCTGTCGTTTCCTGATTTGTTAATTTTAACCATTCTGACTGGCACAAGGTGGTATCTCATTGAAGTTTTGATTTGGATTTCCCTGATGCCGAGCGATGTTGATCACTTTTTCATGTGTCTGTTGGCCATCTGGATGTCTTCTTTGGAAAAATGTCTGTTCATGTCTTCTGCCCATCTCTTGACTGGATTCTTTGTTCTTTGGGTGTTGAGTTTGATAAGTTCTTTATAGATTTTGGATACTAGCCCTTTATCTGTTATGTCATTTGCAAATATCTTCTCCCATTCTGTCGGTTGTCTTTTGGTTTTGCTGACCGTTTCTTTTGCTATGCAAAAGCTTTTCATCTTGATGAAATCCCAGTAGTTCATTTTTACCCTTGTTTCCCTTGCCTTTGGCAATGTTTCTAGGAAGAAGTTGCTGCAGCTGAGGTCGAAGAGGTTACTGCCTATGTTCTCCTCTAGGATTTTGATGGACTCCTGTCTCACATTTAGGTCTTTCAACCCTTTTGGGTCTATTTTTGTGTGTGGTTTAAGGAAATGGTCCAGTTTCATTCTTCTGCATGTGGTTGTCCAATTTTCCCTACACCATTTGTTGAAGAGACTGTCTTTTTTCCATTGGACATTCTTTCCTGCTTTGTCAAAGATTAGTTGACCATAGAGTTGAGGGTCCATTTCTGGACTCTCTATTCTGTTCCACTGACTTATGTGTCTGTTTTTGTGCCAGTACCATACTGTCTTGATGATGACAGCTTTGTAATAGCGCTGGAAGTCCGGAATTGTGATGCCGTCAGCTTTGCTTTTCTTTTTCAACATTCCTCTGGCTATTTGGGGTCATTTCTGGTTCCATACAAATTTTAGGATTATTTGTTCCATTTCCTTGCCAAAAGTGGATGGTATTTTGATGGGAATTGTATTGAATGTGTAGATTGCTCTAGGTAGCATTGACATCTTCACAATATTTGTTCTTCCAGTCCATGGGCATGGAACGTTTTTCCATTTCTTTGTGTCTTCCTCAAATTCTTTCATGAGGATTTTATAGTTTTCTGAGTACAGATTCTTTGCCTCTTTGGTAGATTTATTCCTAGGTATCTTATGGTTTTGGATGCAACTGTAAATGGGATCGACTCCTTAATTTCTCTTTCTTCTGTCTTGTTGTTGGTGTATAAGAATGCCACTGATTTCTGTGCATTGATTTTATATCCTGCTACTTTACTGAATTCCTGTATGAGTCCTAGCAGTTTTGGGGTGGAGTCTTTTGTGTTTTCCACATAAAGTATCATATCATCTGCAAAGAGTGAGAGTTTGACTTCTTCTTTATTAATTCAGATTTTTTTTTATTTCTTTTTGTTGTCTGATTGCTGTGGCTAGGACTTCTAGTACTATTTTGAATAGCAGTGGTGATAGTGGACATCCCTGCCATGTTCCTGACTAAAGGGTTATGTTAAAACAAAGTAATGAATGTCCATTCATGGAATAGAGACATTAGCAAACGGTTTAAGAATGGTAGGTATTAGTACTTAAATTAATCATATCATGTAGGCAGTTGCCTTGTTCTGCTCATAATTTAGATAGTTATATCTATTGTATATTCTCCTCTTTTATTTTAACTTAGTTTAGTTTATGCACAGAGTTCCATAAATTTTGTTTTGAAGGGTTAGTTTGAATGATAAGTAAACTATGTGGTAGAATAAAACAATCATTAAGGAAATGTTAATTGAGCACATACTACATGCATGACATATTTCCAGGCACTAGGAATACAAATATAAGGAAAACATAGACATAGACATATTTTGCATAGAAACATCTACCTGTACCATGGAAAATATGGAAAGAACACTGAACTTAAGTAACTACAGCTAGACCTGTATATTAAAGTTAAATTAGTTTATCATTGTGAGATCCAAAGCCCTCATCTGTCAAATGACAAGGTGGAACTAGATAATGTTAAGTTTATTGCAACCACAAGAAAGTACATATAAGCTATTTATACCAGATGTCAATAAAGCCAGTTAGAAGAATTCAGCTAAAATTGTTAGCCAGTTGCTAAAGACAGAATCTGGGCTAATATGCACATATAGAACTTCATGAGCTGCATACTCAAGGGGAATTCATACCTATATTCAGGCTCTTCTTTATGAAACTCTCTAGGCACACACAAAAGAGATAAGGGTCAAAGCCAGAGACCAAAGAAAACTTCCTTTGTGGCTCAGGCCTCAGGATGGAGAATAGCAACTGTTGTAGAAAGAGCAGAAGGTCATGTACACCTCTTCTTCCCAACCTCACTTATGGAGAAAGGCCTTAAACTACAGTGGGAAGGGTGCTGAACCTCATCACCAACGGGATACTGGTAACCCACTGCAGCCAGGACAAGGCCATAGACCACTCAGAACCACCTTCTGCTGGGAGAGAAGGGCTGGAATCACTGAGAAAGTCCCATCCATGAGACAAAGGGACACAGCACCTACCCAAGACAGGTGATGAACAACAACACAGCAGCACTCCCAACAGAAGGCTAGCAAGAGTTAAGTAAACAAGAACTGCAATTGACTACGAAGGAGGGGGAGCAGCAAGGGGAGACATGCTCTGGGTTGTAAGTACAAAGAGAAGACATAAACCAAGTATGGAGAAAATACTGAGAAAAATCCTATAGAAAATCAGCCTCAATCTACCTATAAGGTTAACAGTAGAGGAATTCAAAATCGTGATTCACTGTAGCAACAACAAATGCCAAACCCAGCTCAGGTTATCAATGATTCAAAACCCACACTAGAAAGAAATGAATGCTCATTTCCAGAAATGAATAATATTTACAACATTTTCTACCATCATACAAAAGATGTATGACATTCAACCAATAATGATGAGGCCCATAGAGAAGTGAGAATAAATCCACATACTGTCAAGAAACAAAGCAATCAACAGAATTAGATTCCCTAATGAGCCAGATGTCTGCATTATCAGACAAGGGATTGAAAACAAATATGATTAATATGTTAAAAGTTATAGTGGAGAAAATAATCAGCATGCTTGGAGAAATGGTTAATTTCAACTGAGAGATTAGAAGAGTAATGAGGAAATGGTTATGCTGTAAGTGAAAACACAGAAAAAGAGATGAAAGATGACTTTGAATTCATTCTCAAGTTAATACAGTTGAGAAAGCAATCAGAAAATAAGATAGATCAATACAAAATACTCAAGCTGAAACAAAGTTAAATAAAGAGTGAAAAAAACCAACCATTACAGAACAATTTCAAACGGTCTAACTTAACTGAATCTCAGAAGAAGAGAAAAAGAATAAATATTTGTAGATAATGTCTGAGAATTTTTAAAAATTAATGAAAACATCAAAACAAAGATCTAAGAACTCAGAAAACGTCAAAAGGGATGAAACAAACAAACAGAATGACCCTAGACTCATAATATTCAAGTAGCTGAAAATTAATGAGAAGGAGAAAGTCTTGAAGGTATCCAAAAAAAAGAGAGAGAGAGAGAGATTCATTACATGCAGAGGGTCAAAGATGAAAATAGCAGATTTCTTATCAGAACCGTACAATCCAAAAGGTAAAGATTAACAGTTATCTAACACACACACGCAAAATAGATTAACCCAGAATCCTATTCTCAGTAAATATATATTTCAAAAAATGGAGAGTAAATACTGGTTTCCTGAGAAATACAAAAGGTGGGAGAACTTATTAACACAGATTTATCCTAAAGGTATATTAAAGTGAGTTCTTCAGCTCAGAGGAGTAATGGCAAAGGAGAGAAACCTGGATCCAGACAAAGAAATTAAAACTTTAGAAATTGTATTAATGAAGGTAAATTGATTTTTGTTATATTTTAATTGCTTTAAAACAATTGACTGATTACAGTAGAAACAGCAGCAATTTTGTATTTACAACTTCTGTAAAAATATATATGACAAAATAGCAGAAAAGATGGAGAATCAATTGGAAATACACAGATTTTGAGGTCCCTACACAGCATACAAAGTCGCATACCATTTGAAATTAGGTTGTTACTAATTAAAAGATATTTATTATTATACTCACTATTTTTTTAAAAGAGGTAAAAAATTAAGCCAAAATTAGAGATAAAATCAAATGATGAAATTTTTTTAATTACTCCAAGTAAGACAGAAAAAGAGGAAAAACAAGAAACAAAGAACAAATACAAATAGAAAAATAATTACCTAGATGGCAGTTCTTTATATGTCAACAGTTAACTTAAATATAAGTAGTCTAAACATACCTATTAAACAGCAAAGATTATCAGAATGAATCAAAAACAAAATCCGGGATGCCTGGGTGACTCAGTTAGTTAAGCAATGGACTCTTGATCTCAGCTTGAGTCTCAATCTCAGGTTGTGAGTTCAGGCCCCACATTGGACTCCATGCTGGGCATGGAGCCTACTTAAAAAAAAAAAAAAAAGAAAGGAAAATCTGGGGCACCTGGGTGGCTCAGTCAGTTAAGCATCTGTCTTCGGCCCAGGTCATGATACCAGGGTCCTGGGATTGAGCCCAACATCAGGCTCCCTGCTCAGTGGGAGCCTGCTTCTCCCTCTCTTCCCCACTTGTGCTCTCTCTCACTATCTCTGTCACTATCTGTCTCTCTCTCAAATAAATAAAAATAAAATATTAAAAAAAAGAAAAGAAAAATCCAACAATTCCAACAATTAGCTATCTCTAACAACTAACTTTAAATATAGAATATAGACAGGTTAAGAGTAAAAAGATGTAGAATAATAAAGCATGGAAACATGAATCAACAGAGACCTGGGATCGCTATATTAATATCCGACAGAGTATATTCAGTAGTAATATTTCCAGAAATAAAGGAGGACACTACATAATGAAAAAAGGATTAATTCACCAAGAAACATAAACCTAAGTGCATTTATGTGTGACAACAGAGCTTCAAAATGCATTAAGCATAAATGATAAAATAGAAAGAACAAATACACAAAAACACAATTACTGTTGTAGACTAAAAAACCTATGGAATAAAGAGGAAGTCATAGGGAAATTAGAGAATACTTTGAGTTAAATTAAAATAAAACACAACTTATAAATTTCTTAGATTCAGCTAACAAAGACTAGATGGCAATTATAGTATTGCATATTTATATTAGATGAAAGTTCTCTAATCAATTACGTAAGTTTATACCTTAACATACTAGAAAAAATGAAACCTCAATCAAGCACAAAGCAAGAAAATACTAAATACTAAATACTAAAAATAAGAGCAGAAAACATATTGAGAATGGGAAAAAATGGAGAAAAAAATAAAAGCCAAAATTAGTTATTTGAAAAGATTGATAAAATTGATAAAACACTAGCCAGACTGATCAAGGTATGATATACAAGTATTAGAAATGAAATAGGTACCTTACTATAGAACCTATGGATATTAAAAGGTTGCTAAATGAATGCTACAAATAATTCCATGCCAACACATTTGACTACCTTGGTGAAATGGGCAAATTTGTTGAAAGACAAAAATTTCCAAAGCTCATCAGGAAGAATTAAACATCATAAATAACCCTATAGATGTTAAAGAAATTGAATTTGTTATCAAAAACCTCTCAAGGGGGACAATTTAAGTTGTGGTGTGTTCACCTGGAAATAGTAGCAAACATTAAGGAAGTAATACTGATTCTACACAAACTCTCCATAATATGGAAGCGACAAACCTTCCCATTTTATAGAATCAGCATCTGTCTTGATGCACAAGAAAAAAATATGCCAATTCAAGAAATATAATTACAGACCAATATGCTCCACGAACATAAAATGCACAAATATATAACATTGCACTAGATATTAAATCTAACCACATGTCTAAAATATAGTGCATCATGAACAAATGGAAATTATTATAGGTATTCAATTCAATCAGGGTAATTCACTACATCAGCAGATTGAAGATGAAGAATCATATGATAATCTTCAATAGGTGAGGCAAAAACATTTTACAAAATTTAATGCCCATTTATTATAAGTACATTCAGAACACTAGGACTGGAAGGAAACTTCAGTTACCAGATAAAAGGTATGTACAAAATCCTATATTTAGTGACATACCTAATTTTGAAAAGCTGAATGCTGGGCGCCTGGGTGGCTCAGTCGTTAAGCGTCTGCCTTCGGCTTAGGTCGTGATCTCGGGGTCCCGGGATCCAGCCCTGCATCCGGCTCCCTGCTCCGCGGGAAGCCTGCTTCTCCCTCTGCCTGTTGCTCCCCCTGCTTGTGCTCTCTCTCTCTGTCAAACAAATAAAAATCTTTAAAAAAAAAGAATGTAAAAGATTCTGTCGCAGAAAAATAATACATGGAGCTAGAAGATCATAAGGAAGAGAACTTTAGAAAATGTTACTAAACTCTATATTTTATTCCTGCTTTTCCTCTACTGGTTACCTTTTACAAAACAGACATTATAATTTTTTATTATTCTAAAATAGTCTACAGTTTGTATTATAACCTCCTTCTATAAAAAAAAAAGACTTTTAGTACATTTTAGAATACCCTTCTGATCTCTTTAATGCCTTAGCCATCAACTCCCATCTCCCTCACTGTTTTCTAGAATTTTAGTTGTAGTTTCTTTTAAAACTGTCAATACTTTCAGGTGTCTGGGTGGCTCAGTTGTTAAGCATCTGCCTTTGGCTCAGATCATGATCCCAGGGTCCTGGGATCGAGCCCTGCATCAGGCTCCCTGCTCCGCGGGAAGCCTGCTTCTCCCTCTCCCACTCCCCCTGCTTGTGTTCCCTGTCTCGCTGTGTCTCTCTCTGTCAAAAAAAAAAAACAAAAAAAACAAAAAACAAATAAAATCTTTAAAAATAAATAAATAAAGGGGCGCCTGGGTGGCTCAGTCGGTTAAGCTTCTGCCTTCCGCTCGGGTTGTGATCCCAGGGTCATGGGATCGAGCCCCACTTCGGGCTCCCTGCTCAGCGGGGAGCCTGCTTCTCCCTCTCCCACTCCCCCTGCTTGTGTTCCCTCTCTCGCTGTGTCTCTCTCTGTCAAATAAGTAAATAAAATCTTAAAAAAAAAACAAAAAAGAAAAGCTAAATGCTTTCCTCCTAGTGCCAGAAACACTATTATTCTATATTGTGCTGAAAGTCCAACCTACAGCAATAGGACAGGAAAAAATAAAACTGTAACTAACTGTATGCAGACAATATATTTGTCATATAGAAAATCCCAAATAATAAATGAGTTTAGGAAGGTTGATGAATATCAGGTCAATATTTGAAATGTGATCATATTTTTTGAGCATGTAACTTTAATTTACTGTTTCTCAGAATTTCATCCACAAGGCAGAAATTTACACACCGACCACAAGACATTGGGATAATTAAGTAAGTTAACATGTAGAGGACCGAATGGCCCAGAAGTGACTGATCTCTGACCCTTGAATCTGAACATAAACCTAAATATCAGATAATAGTCCAATGCAGATATAGCAAGTTATAATTCACCTAAAACTTAAAAAATGACATATTTTGGTTACCCCTATAGACTGGGTTTTGGTCATGACCAATTAGAAACTGAAATTTTATTTAAAAAAGAAGAACATTTACAATACTATCAATACTATCAAAAGTATAGGTCTGTATACCTAAAACCGTAAAACATTGATGAAAAAAAAACAAAAAACAAAGAAGGCCTAAATAATTGAAGGGTTATTCCATGTTCATATTTTGAGAAACTCAAAATATTAATTCTCCCAAACAGGCATACAGATTCAATGCAATCAGTACCAAAATCTTAGTAATGATTTTGTAGAAATTAATAAACTCATTTTAAAATTTTTGTGGATAGACCAAGGAACTAGAATAACCAAAAAAAAAGTTTGGTTTTTTATTTTGTTTTTGGAAAAAAACAAAGTTGGATTATTCAAACAACTCAACTCCAAGATTCAGTTACATTAATCAAAAATAGACATACTGAAATAAAATTAAGATTCGAGATTTAGGGGCGCCTGGGTGACTCAGCCAGTTAAGCATCTTCTTCGGCTCAGGTCATGATCCCAGAATCCTGGGATCAAGTCCCGCATCTGTGCTCCTAGCTCCGCACAGAGCCTGCTTCTTCCTCCCCCTGCTGCTCTCCCTGCTTGTGCTTTCCCTCTTTCTCTCTCTCTCTGACACATAAATAAATAAAATCTTTTTAAAAAAAGATTCCAGATTTAAATTTACAAATATAGGCTCTTCAGTGAATTGCAAGTGATTTGCAGCAACTATGGAAAGGTAATTCAATGAAGAAGGAATAGTATTTTCAATGTCATGCTTAAAAATTGTATTTACCTATAAAAAAGGAGTCTCAATGCATACTTTCCACCATTTCTAAAAATTAACTCAATAATATCATTGATGAAACCATAAAATATTTAAAAAAAAACACAGAATCAAAGTGTTTGTTATTCCTTGGGATAGACAAATATTTCTTAGATATAACAGAAAGTACCTTCCATAAAATTAAAAATTGAAAATTGACTTTACCGGAGTTAAGGATTTCTTTTCTTTGAAAGGCACTGTTAATTGAATGCACTGTTAATATAAGTTACACACTGAGAAAAATAATTGCAAAGTAAGTGTCTTGTAGAGAACTTTTATCCCTATTAGGTTAATATTATATATGTATATATATAAACATGACAAAAATGTAAAAAAATAGCATCCCCACTAAAAGACACACAAATAATTCGGACACTTTATTAAAGAAGGTGTATGAATATGAACTAAAACTACTTGGAGTTATCACTACAACATAATAATAATAATAATTAATAATAATACCAAGTGCTTCTGAGTATGTAGAGTACATAGTAATAGTACATGTTAAAGGTACCACACCACTGAAAAACACTGAAAAAAAGTCTGGAAGTTCTGTAAAGTAAAACATACATTTATACAATTTAGCAATCCCACTTCTAGATATTTACCCAAATTAAATGAAAAAAATATTTTCACCAAAAAAACTTTATTTAAATGTTTATAGCAGCTTTATTCACAATCTCCAAAATAAAAACAAAACAAAACAAAACAAAGCAAAAAAACAAACAGATATCCTTCAACTAATGAATGGATAAACTACATTACATCTATACAATGAAATAAAGAGGAATGGAAAATTAATGCATGCAATAACATCAATTACTATCAGATGCATCAGGTTAAATGAAAGCAGCCATACTCAAAAGGCTACATTGTACATGATTCCATTTACATGACATTCTGGAAAAGACAAAAAAATAGGGTCAGAAAACAAATCACTGGTTGCCAGGGGCTTGGATGTCAACAAAGAAGCACTAGGGACTATTGGGAGTGATAATATTGTTTTTATTTTTATTGTGGTAGTTAAAACTGCATGCATTGTCAAAACTCTCTCTCTCTCAATTTTATAAGCCTATTCCTGAAAATGGAAACCTTTGAGAAGAATCAGATTTACAAAACATCATGTGTGCCTTTGCTCTTTGTAATGAATCAATGAAAATAACATGTTTTGATTAAAATTAATGTCAAGTCGTGTTTAGCATTATAGAATATGCTAAAACAGAACACTTAGAAATTCTGGCTCAGTATAAAATGTTAGAATAAATAGAACAAATTCTGTAGATTCCCTAACAACAGACATGTTTTGTTTATAAACTTCTTAAATATAGAAAGAAGAGAAAAGCAAGCTAAAATAGAGATGTATATGGAAACAGTTAAACAGTAAATAGCACATATAATGATAAATATATTTTTTAATGGCAAATTGACTTCCCACTTGTTCAAGTTAGAACTCTGTTGATGATCTTGTTTGTATCTTCATACTACATCCATGGTTCAGTTTTCTAAACTATTTAATAGTCTCCTTTTTTCAGCAGTTTTATTGAGGTATAATTGATATAAAAAAAACCCTGCACATGTTTAATGTATACAATTTGATGAGATTGCACAAATGCATACAATCATGACACAATCACCATGATCAAGGTAATAAACACATCCCTCACCTTCAAAAGTTTCCTTGTGTCCCTTTTGTGTGGATGTGTGTGTGTGTGTGTGTGTGTGTGTGTGTGGTAAGAATGCTTAACGTGAGAATTACCCTTTGAGTAAAATATATGCAACTAATGAACCATTAAACACTACATCAAAAACTAATGATGTACCATATATTGGCTATAAAACAAAATATAAGTGCACAATATCATGTTATTAACTGTAAGTAACCATGTTGTATAGCAGATCTCTAGAATTCATTCATCTTGCACAACTGAAACTAGAAACTGCATGGATGAACCTGAGACATTATACTAAATAAAACAAGCCACTCTCAAAAAGACAAATCTATATGATTCCATTTATATGAGGAAATCTGAAGTAACCAAAATCATAGAATGAAATGGTGATTGCCAGGGGCTGATGGGAAGGAAATGAGGTGTTACTTAATAGTCTCTTGACTGATTTTTCTAATCTAATTTTTGTCACTTTCAAATCTGTCCTATAAATGATTCAAGTTTGTCAGTGTTTCATTTTATTTTATTTATTTTTTAAAGATTTTTTATTTATTTATTGAGAGAGAGAGTGAGAATGGTAGAGAGAGAGCATGAGAGGGAAGAAGGTCGGAGGGAGAGGCAGACTCCCTGCTGAGCAGGGAGCCCGATGCGGGACTCGATCCCGGGACTCCAGGATCATGACCTGAACCGAAGGCAGTCACTTAACCAACTGAGCCACCCAGACACCCTCATTTTATTTTAAAGGTAGAAACATATGGGATTGCCGAGAGCAAACCATTTTTGACCTACAGAACAAGCAATTTCTTATTCTTTAACTTAACAGAGAAATGCTTATATTTTTATTGGGGTTTATTGGATTAGATGGGCCCTGCTTATGTCTCCAGCTTAATTTTTCCATTCAGTCCTCTCTCTTTACTGTTCAAATTCCCCATCCCTTCAGTTTCTTTAATATTTCTTTCTCTTTCACAATTAAGGTTTTGGTACTGCTCTTCTTTTTATCTAGAAGTAACGTCACTTAATTAAGCACTGCTTACCTAATTGTTCATAGCTCAGAAAACCCAACATAATATTGTCAAGTACACCCTCTGTGAACTTTCTGGATTAGATTGGCAGCACCTTTTCCCATCTGATAATCTTTTATGGTGCTTCATACTTATTAAAAGTGAAATTGAATAATTAATAGCAAAATCATTTCTTCAGCACATTCCCACTAGATTATAAGACTTATCAGGGCAGGGGCCCTTCCTTATTTACCACCATATCCCCAGAACTGAATATAGACCTTAGCAAACAGACTGTACTCACTATGAGTTTTAAAAAATAATTTTAAAAATAATTAATTTACCGGAAAATAATGAAGATCTAGTGCTTTTCTTGTGTTTATGTATATGTGTATTGGTAAATATTCATCAACCATGGTGGGAAACACTTGACTGTCAAATGAGGGATGGAATTTGTTTTTAATTTATATATAAATTCTACTAGAAACTTCTGTAGGATATTGTTTAGAATAAAATTTCAATTTCTATTAGTTAAATTCTAGTTCTATTGTTTACTATCTGGGCACTCTAGGTAAAAATTTCTTGACTATTCTGAGTCACAGTTTCCTCCAGTGTAAAGTTTCAATAAAAACAGTGTCCTTAAATGTTTTAGAAGCATTAAATGAGATTATGAACATAAAGCACTTAGTACAGTATCTGACATTCAACTAATTTAGTCTATCATTGTTATTTTAGTTATTTAAGACCAAAACAGTATACAGATACATCATTTCTAACTACAAAGTTACCATTAATAGAAATATGTTTTTTTTTTCAAAATCCAAAATTCTAAGAATAGCTTTGTAACATGTGACATTCTTTAGAATAATTTTGTTGGCACGTGTAACAAAAATTTTGTCATTTTTTGAGTACTTTTAAGCACTATACAGGTATCTTTCTAACACACTTAATTACCTTAAAAGCAGATATTATTAACTCAATTTTAATGAATAAAAGTATAAGAGAGGTGAATGACACATCTAATGAAATAATTTGGTATGTACTGGAGCTATTATTTGAATTCGGGTATGCAAGATTCTAGGCCTATGCTCTTTTACTAAATTGGAATTTCACTCCATACAAAAATGGATATATCAGATGTTTATTTTTCATGAATATTTGTTTGATTATATAAAATAACCAACTCCTTAATAATAAATAAAACTGTATATGGAAACTCCAACATAATATCTTACCTAGTTCTAGCTATTTTGACTGTCTTAATGGACAAATGAGCTTATTATTTCCTGGGGTTAGCAACTGAATAGTGATTAGAACAAATGTTCCTGAAAATAATCAATTCAGAAATGCAAACATATAAAGCTTTTTTATATTTATTTATTTTCCTATATGCCTTTTAATGTACTTTGATTTTTTTACATTTCTTATGTACACAAGTGTCATATCAAAATGAATGTACTAAGATTATTATACCTAACACCTATTTGAAATATATTGTTTCAAAATATTTAATTATAAAAATGTTAGATGTATATGTTCACATTACAATAAAACACACACATGTCCAATAGAAAGTTCATGAATATTTATTTTTACATTTTTTCTTAAGATTTTATTTATTTATTTGAAAGAGAGAATGAGATAGACATGAGAGAGGGGAGGGTCAAAGGGAGAAGCAGACTCCCTGCTGTTCAGGGAGCCAGATGCGGGACCCGATCCCGGGACTCCAGGATCATGACCTGAGCCGAAGGCAGTCGATTAACCAACTGAGCCACCCAGGCGCCCAGAAAGCTCACGAATATTTAAAAATGATCAGTCTCATAGAAATCCAATACATTTACATTAAAGGCAGGAGACATAATTTGCACCATTAAAATACAGTTATCTAAGAATTTAAGAAACAAAACAAATGAGCAAAGGGGTAGAAAAGAGAGAGAGAGGCAAACCAAGAAACAGACTCTTAGGTATAGAGAACCTACTGATGGTTACCAGAGGGGAGGTGGGTTGGGAGATGGGTTAAACAGGTGATGGGGATTAAGGAGTGCATTTGGGATGAGTACTGGGTGTTGGATGGAAGTGTTGAATAACTAATAGAGTTATCTTAGTAATAAAAATGATGGTGACAAAACAGTTGAATGGGAGCTTAAATAAAGTTTATGAGTCACCAATGTTTAGCCTTTACAGTTTTTATGAGGGGCGCCTGGGTAGCTCAGATGGTTAAGCATCTGCCTTCGGCTCAGGTCGTGGTCCCAGGGTCCTGGGATTGAGCCGTGCATCGGGCTCCCTGCTCTGTGGGGAGCCTGCTTCTCACTCTCCTTCTACTGCTCCCCTTGCTTGTGCTCTCTTGCTCTCTCTGTTAAATAAATAAAATCTTTTTTTAAAAAAAATAAAGCTTATTTGAATTTATTTATAAAGAACCTTAAAATGTGTTTAGTGTTTGACAAAGTAATTATACTTCTGGAAATATGGTCTCCAGTAATAATCGGCAAAGTTGAATAGCTTTAATGAACAATAATTTTTCATGGGATGATTTTTTTGGTGTCAGCCATGTCTCACCCTTCCCCCGACAAACTATTTCAGGGCTGTCTTCCTAACTCGGGTAAGAATCTCAGTGGCCATGCCTCAGGAATTTACACTCCAAAACACAAAAAAATTAGCCAGGATGAAGTACTTCATCTAACTAAAGAACTATTAATTTCAGACAAATTCTATAACCCGTTGATATTAGTTTTCTAACTTATGCACTAGAAATGATTATAGTTTGTGGTTTTATGAGAAGTATGAGACATTTGTAAAGTTTAGTGCTTAGCTTATCAGTAGTCAGTGAGGTTAATTTCCTTGAATTATTATAATTGACAAAACAAGAGTCATTGGCAAATGATGGATTAAGCACAGATCTTGAGTTTTTATATAACAAATTTATTTAATGAATGATATTTAAAATAAATTTTCTTGTTGTTAGTGATCCATTAAGTTCTCCAAAATTACATTATATTTAGAAATAAAGTATTTTGCTCCTTGGAGTTTATGATATAAACCTCTTGCTACCTTTATTACCTCTGAAAAATTATTTAAGTCCTCATAGTTAATAGGAGTTTGAGTATTTTCCAAAACAATTACAGAAAATATAAACAGTGATTAAAAATACTAAATGAATATTTTCATGCTTTTATATGTATTCTTTTCTTTTAAAATTTATTTTTAACAAGATTATGTATATTTAAGGTGTACAATATGATGTCTTGATATACATATACAAAGTGAAATGATTACTACAATCAGATAATTTACATACCCATCTGCTCACATAATTACTTTTGTGGGTGTGTGTGTGGTGATCTACACCTGGGATCTACTCTCCTAACAAATTTCCAATACAATACATTATTATTAACTATAGTAACCATGCTGTACATTAGATCTCTAGAATTTATTAATTTTATTTTACTACATCTTGATACCTTTTGATCAACATCTTCCCATTTTCCCCACCTACCATTCTGTATATTGAAAAGGCAATATACAGAATGGGAGAAAATATTTGCAATCCACATATCTGATAAGGGATTAATATCCAAAATATATAAGGAACTACAACTCCACAGCAAAAAAGCAAAAAATCCAGTTAAGAAATGGGCAGAAGACTTGAATAGACATTTTTCCAAAAAATACAAAGAAATGTCCAATAGGTACATGAAAAAGAGCTCAACATCACTAATCATCAGAGAAATGCAAACCAAAACCTCAATGAGATATCACCTTACAAATTAGGGTAATTTTTATCAAAAAGACAAAAAAATACCAACTGTTGAAGAGGATATGCAGGATAAAGAACCTTTATATTATTTTCTAAAATCAAACAATAATGGAAGGATAATACAAACATTTACATTATTTTATACATTTATGAATATAATTCCATCTTGGGTTTAATTCTTTTTTTGCATTTTTATTGTTATGTTAATCACCATAGGTTTAATTCTTGTTTTTACATTCATATAATGTTTTTCTTTCAGATTTAAAAGTATTACAGAATTATTGTCCTCCTTTGTAGCTACATATTTATAGACTATATTATTACCAAAAACAGTGTTAGTATATATGTAAGTGTATCATGTAATTTCAATTTTTCTGTTATTTTATAAACCAGTAGGAGAATGTTTTATTTATGTAAAGATGTTATTGTGTTCATTGTGAATAGGTCAGATACCCTCATGTGAATTAGCCTGGGTATCAGCAGTTAATGTTTACACATAAAATGCAAAGTGCAAAACAGAAATTAACTCAGCTTAGCAGAATATTGATTACAAAGATGCAAGGGCCAAAAAGAAAAAAAATATATATATATATATATATATATATATTTATGACTTCACTTTCAAATCTGAATCTGAGATTTTTCTCTCCTACCTCTATCTTCAAAATGATCCAATATTTATTTATAATACTATTAGTTATTTCTAAAGTAATATTAAAATTTGATAGATAAGGAAATGTTAAGTAACCTCTCCAGAAGGATAAGGCCAAGCATTTGCCTAATTACATGAATTAAGGCTGGGTATGGAACATGCACTCTACCCAAATCTTTCCATCCTCATTCTGTACCTAAGTTCCCATAATTAGTCTTTTTTTTTTTTAGGTATAAGAACAGAGGTTGTCACTTAATACAAAATTCAGAACTAGTTATCCATTATACAATTACAAGCATTATACTTGATTCATTGATGAGATAATTTAAACTCTCTCCCTTGAAAATCTGGAGACATTAGGAAGATTTCGATAAAATAGGAAAGCGGATTTTATGCCAAATGAGCTAAATTTCCTTCAGTGATACATTAGGAAATTTTTGTGAAGTTGAGGAACAGTAGTTTACTAGAAATCAGAATGAGCTTACTAATTCGTGCAAAATTATTTGCATTTCATGAAAGTTCAGAAGATTTTGACTTATTTCACATTTGCTGTAGTGACAGAGAGCATAAGAGTGTCACACACTGTAGATGTAATTGCAAGTATAAGTGATTAAGTTTTCTGTTTTGGTGAAAAAACAAAACTTTTCTTCTACCCAGATCTTTGAAAATATTGCAGCAATCATAATTTCAACCTTCACAACCACAAGAAAATTTATTCATTCTTTCTTTTCTATTTCCTATATTTTTATGCCATTCATTAGTCAGTGGTGGTTCACTTTAAAAGCAGAGTAGAGATTTATTGGTACAGACATTAAATTAAAGCAACAAATTCTTTTTTTTAAATAATTTTTAAAAAATATTTTATTTATTTATTTGACAGAGAGATAGAGAGAGCACAAGTAGGCAGAGAGGTAGGCAGAGGGAGGAGAAGCAGGCTCCCCGCTGAGCAGGGGGCCCAATGAAGGGCTGGATCCCAGGACTCTGGGATCGTGACCTGAGCCGAAAGCAGCTGCTTAACCATCTGAGCCACCCAGGTGCCCCTTAATGCAACAAATTCTAAAATACAGAAAGCTGTGTTCCTTTAGAAATGAGATGATAGAACAATTCAGGCACATAATTAATAAACAAAAAGTCTGCTGATTTGTCTAAATATTTAGCAATGTATAAAATATATATAAAGCTGTTTGGCAATAAATTTTTAAATTTTGTTTTAAGCAACACTTCACAACCAAATTAAACAAACATGTACCAAAATTCTTTACAAAAAAGCCTGAGAGACTTTTATTTTTTTTTTTTTTAAAGATTTTATTTATTTATTCATGAGAGACAGAGAGAGAGAGAGAGAGAGAGAGAGGGAGAGGCAGAGGGAGAAGCAGGCTCCCAAGGAGCAGGGAGCCTGATGCGGGACTCGATCCCAGGACCCTGGGATCATGACCTGAGCCGAAGGCAGACGCTTAACCATCTGAGCCACCCAGGCGCCCAGCCTGAGAGACTTTTAAATTTGCTGCTACTAAAATATTCATAGTTAAGCACCAAATAACAAGACCAGGACATTAACAGTTCACTGAGTTTCCCAAAGTCATGATTGGTTTATTTGCTACTTTTTAGCAGTTCTTCCTGTTAAAATTTGCCATTTTCTCTCCCTGGGTTTAATAGTTCACATAATTTATTTTATTTTATTTTTTAATTTAGGGTGCATTTAACATTGGCAACATTGCACAGAAAACTTGGTATCAAGTGTCATTAGACATTAAAAACTGCCTTAATTTGTTATAGCTGTAATGAAACCAATTTATAAATACAATTAGTTATAAAAGTTTAAAAGATGGCCAGATGAATTGAGAAAATGGACCTATCTTTTTAACTCTGTTATTAGCACTATAGCGGGGAATAAATATAAACTAGTCTTAGGTTTATATTGAGATCATTTAATAGTTTTGCTTAGTGTTATGTTTTCTATATGAAGTCTGATTAAAAATAATAACTAGTGCTGCAAAAATTTTTTTGTAATAATTTCCATGATGATAGTAAACATTTATTTTATTTTTTTAAAAAAAGACTTTATTTATTTGTCAGAGAGAGAGAGAGAGCACAAGCAGGGAGAGGGACTGAGGGAGAGGGAGAAGCAGACTCCACGCTGAGCAGGAAGTCCAATGTGGGGCTCGATCTGGGCTCGATGTGGGGCTTGATGCAGGGCTCGATGCAGGTCTCGGTTCAGGGCTTGATCCCAGGACCCCCGGGGCCATGACCGGAGCCAAAGGCAGATGCTTAACCGACTGAGCCACCCAGGTGCCCCGATATTAAACATTTAAATAAGCAATAATAGAGCCAGGTAAGAAGAAATGTAGATATGTATTTGTGGATGATTGATAAAGTACTAACTGAATATTCAGTATCTCCAGGTTCAGACACAGGAAAGTTCATTAAGAGCAAAGTGTGGCAGAAAAGCTACATTTAGAACAGCAAAATTATTGGCTGCTTAATCCAGTCCATGTAAATAGAGGTGGGGCTGAATCAGTGTATAGTTTTCTGTTACTGCTGTAAAAACTGTCAAAAACTTAGTGTTTTAAAACAATACAATAATTTATTATCTTACAGTAGTAAAGACCAGAAGTCTCAAACTGGTCTCACTGGGCCAAAAATCAAGCTATCAGCAGAGCTGCATTCCCTCTGAAGCCACTAAAAGCCTCCTCATGGGATGCCTGGGTGGCTCAGTTGGTTAAGCATCCCAAGGTTCTGGGATCAAGCCCTGGATCAGGCTCCCTGCTCAGGGGGGAGTCTGCTTCTTCCTCTCCTTCTGTCCCTCACCCGGCTTGTGCTTTCTCTCTCTTTCTCTCAAATAAATAAATAAAATCTTTAAAAAAAAAAAAAACTTCCTCATTTGCCTCCCTGTTAACTTTTCTAAAGGACCCTTGTGATAACATTTGCCCCCCCACATCATAATCCAAGATAATCATTTATTTCACAGTCAACTGATTAGCAGCCTTTGGATTAGGGGCAATGAGGGTGTAGGAAGCCCAAACTCTTTGGAGAAGGGTGAGCAGTTTTATAGGGAGAGGAAGCAAGTGTTTTAAGTGCTGACTAGCTGCATAGTTCAGGCAAATCCTCTAAAATGGAAAGGGAGGGGCTGCTTGAAAAGATGGCACTCTTAGCAACTCTGTCTTAGGTTTCTCGGGAAAAAACATGCAATCTTCCAGTGTCCTCCATGCTCATGCCATCAGGGGCGCACACCTGGGTTCTGGTTAAACAGCTAATGCTATTGACAGCTGTACCAGGAAGGATTAGGGCCAATTACATGTATAATGTTGGTTGTAAAATGCAGTGTATTTTAACTTTCTATTTTTCCTCAGAAGAAAATAACAAATCTTTTAGTCAAAAGGAAAACACCAACAACAACTTTAGATCTCCTTTGCCACGTAACAGCACATTTTCACAGGTTTCAGGGAGTGGGACATGGATATCTTTTCTGGGGGAGAGGGACATTTTTCTTCCTACCACAATAAGTCATCACACTATACAATAAAATATATGATGGTGTTAAATGTTATGATATGATGGAGGAAGTAAGAATTAGTATGTGTGAGGGAAAGGCAGAGGAACAAATATGAAGGAACTAATAAGAATATTTGAAGGAAAATTAAAATGGGTGAGGAGATGATGATACTGTGTGTTGATGAAGTGTTTTCAACCATAATTGGGAAAATTATTCTGTATTAACTTTTATTTATTTAAATTAAAGTCAAAATGGTAGTCAACTTCATTTTGTTTAATAGATCTCCTTTGTTTTCCAGCATCTAACATCCTTTTCTTATTTCTTTCTTTCTCTCTTTCTTTATTTTTTGACAGAGAGAGAGGGAGTGAGCAGGGGGAGGGGCAGAAGAGGATGAAGAGAGACTCTTAGGCAGGCTCCACGCCCAGTGTGGAGCCCGACCCAGGGTTTGATCTCATGACCCTGAGATTATGACCTAAACCAAAATCAAGAGTCAATGCTTAACCAACTGAGCCACCCTGGTATACCCCTCCAGCATCTAACATTCTTTACCCTTCCATTATGTGATATATTTAATAGGATGGTTCATTTGCACTCAAAAAAAAAATTCTGCTTGGTTTTTGTCATTCAATTAGTATCTAATAATTAAGGAACATTTTATTCATTGGATCTAGTGAGCTGATGTTAGACATGAAAAAAAATACAAAATATATCCCTGGTGTCAAAGGTAAGTAAAGTTCAGACCCATCTGGAGACACTTCAGTATCTGATTGAAAACATTTTGGTGAGCATGGGTAATGCTAAATGTCCTAAGATGCTGAGACTCACAAGCAAAGGCCAAAATCCTAGAAATCTGAATGAATTAAAGTTCAGATTGAGTAAGACACTCCTTAATTTTTCTGATTACATTCCTGATTTTGGAGTTACTGAGGCACCAATTGCTGTCTCCTTGGGAGGAGGGGGAGGAAATGAGCAAGAGAGAAGTGTGGAACACTGCAAGGACAGAATCTGCCTTTCCTTTTTGTAACTTTTATAAACCTGAGCTAAGGTTGACATAGGGATATAAAGTGTTCACATGCGACTAGTTGGCCTTATAACATGAATAAAATTTAAAATTGTTATTCTATTCTAGTTCATTCTGTGTTTCTAAGAGACAACATGTAGTAAGATCCTGTTACTCGTGAAAATATTGACCTTTGAAAGCACCAGATGATCTAAGATAGAATACAGTTGTTAATCAGGTGACTGTCCAACTGGGAATAAGAAATAGGCATGAGGTGAACCTGACTGGGAAATTTATTTGCTGAGAATGTTATGACATGAAGCTCCATTAATTATAATATGGTTATTTTTAAGATGATGTGATCTATCTCTTGTAGTTTCTTAAGGAATAATGCAAATGTATCTTTGTCAGATTATTTAACCAGCTTCTGATAGCTAAAAAAAAAAAAAAAAAAAAAGTGCTTTATTCAGGTCAGAGTTTCTTAAAATCAGTGAGTGTAATAGGCTGTCTATTTTTGTTTAGCTTTCTTCAATGAATATCAATAAACTTTTGTCTTTTCTCTAGAATATATATCTAACACACACATACAAATATGATCAAAGTTAAGGTTATCTCTAATTGCCAACACTGGTACAGTTTTTTGTTTTGTTTTGTTTTTTTCACATTGTTCTGAAATTTTTATTGTGACATGTACAAATTTCACATTATAACAATGACATTGTACACATAATTATGTTTTCTATGAATTGTTATATAAGATATGTTTTACTGTTTGTTCTATCATCTTCATAATAAAATGATTGTCCTGTAGAATTTTATGACATAGATGGGTATGTACCTTAATTCAATAAATATTTATTACCAACTAATATTTGACAAGGGAGCCAAGAATACTCAATGGAGAAAAGACAAAATCCTCAATAAATGGTGCTAGGAAAATTGGATATTCACATGTAAAAGAATAAACCTAGACCCCTGTCTTATACCACTCACAAAAATTAACTCAAAATGGATTAAAGACTTAAATGTGAGACCTGAAATCACAATGCTCTTAAAAGAAAACAAAGGGTAAAAACTTATGAAAATTGGTCTTGGCAATACATTTTTGGTTATGACAATGCGCAAGTGACAAAATTAAAATTCAACAAGTGGGATTACAACAAATTAAAAAGCTTCTGCACAACAAAAGAAATCATCAATGAAATTAAAAAGCAACCTACAGAATGGGAGCAAATGTTTGCAAACCATATATCTGATAAGCAATTCATATGCAAAATATATAAATAACTCTTTTACCTCAATAGTAAAAAAAAACAAATAATCCAATTAAAAAATTGGCAAAGGAAATGAATAAACATTTTTCTAAAGTAGCTATCAAATGGCCAACAGGTGCATGAAAAGGTGCTCAACATCCTTAATCATTAGGGAAATGCAAACAAGACTACAGTGAGGTACTACCTCGAACCTTTTAGAGTGGTTATCAAGAAAAAGATAAGAGATAACAAATTCTGGTGAGGATGTGGAGAAATCCCTATGGTGGGAATGTAAAATGTCACAATCATAGGAAACGAACTGAAGGTTGCTGGAGGGGTGGGGGTTGAGGAGATGGTGTTACTTGGTGATGGGCATTAAGGAGGATACGTGATGTAATGAGCACTGTGTGTTGTATAAGACTGATGAATCACTGAACTCTACCTCTGAAACTAATAATATACTTTATGTTAATTAATTGAATTTAAATTAAAAAATGGCATAACCACTATACAAAACAGTATGGGGGTTTCTCAAAAAATTAAAAATAGAACTAGCATATGATCTAGCAATTTCACTTCTGGATATATAGATCTAAAGGAGAAGAAATTCCTATGCCAAAGAGATAGCTGATTCCCATGCTAATTGCAGCTTATTTACAGTAGCCAAAACATGGAAACAACCTAAATGTCTATCAGTGGATGAACTGATAAAGAAGTTATTCCATACAATGGAATACTGTTCAGCCATAAGAAAGAAGGAAATCCTGCCGTTTCCTATATGGATGAAACTTGAGGGCATTATGCTAACTGAAATAAGTCAGACGGAGAAAGACAAATAGTGTCTTATAATCTCATTTACATGTGGAAACCAAAACAATAACAACAAAAATTCATTGAAAAAGAAAAATATCAGATTTGCAGCTATGGTGGGACAGGGAGGAAAAAGAAATGGACGAAGGTGGTCAAAATGTACAAACTTCCAGTTATAAGTTAAACAAGTATTGAGAATGTAAGGTACAACATGACCATAGTTAGCACTGCTGTATGGCGTACTTGAAAGTTGCTCAGTTCGTAAATTCTTAATGTTTTCATCACAAAATAAAACCAACATTTTCTCTTTTTTTATGTAACTATATGAGGTAACGGGTGTTAACTAAACTCATTATGGTAGTATTTTCTCAAGATACCTAAATCAAGTCATTATACTGTACACTTACACAGTGCTGTATGTCAAGTATATCTCAATAAAACTGAAAAAAATAGGGGCGCCTGGGTGGCTCAAATGGTTAAGCGTCTGCCTTCGGCTCAGGTCATGATCCCAGGGTCCTGGGATCGAGTCCCGCATCGGGCTCCCTGCTCCTTGGGAGCCTGCTTCTCCCTCTGCCTCTCTGTCTCTGTCTCTGTCTCTCATGAATAAATAAATAAAAAAAATCTTTAAAAAAAAAAAAAACTGAAAAAAATAGTCAACTAAAAGTAAATAAATATTTGTTTACCACTCTTGGGCAAACTGATTTTTAAGGAAGTATTTTAATGAATGAAAATAAATTTAAGTACTTATTCATAATTCTTTATTCAAATTTGTTCCAGGAAATATCACGGAAACGAAGCATTACATCTTATTCATTAAAATATATCAAGAATCATCTTACTGGGCATTTTTCTCCATCTACTTCTTTCTTAATGCATGGGATGGTCTGAACAAATTAAATCCAATCTAAAGAACACATAGTGGATATATGCTTTAAATTTTAAGACAAAATTTTAAAACTCAATTTTAAAGGAGAAAAGCCCTTTACATAATTTTTGTAGGCAGAAAAGAAAACGTAGGAAGAATATTGTAGGTTTAGGAAAGAGTGGGAAAATTCAAGGTATATTTGGGACTTTGTGAGTTTTTCATCAAACAGGAAATCGTGATGAATTCACGGTGGTTATAAAGGCATTTTTGGTCCTTGCTGAATGCTCTGTCTCAAATGTATCCATGTCCTATTTACCATTCAAGGAATAAGTCAGAGTAAAAAAAAGGGAAAAATAGAGAAAATAAACCTACCAAAATAAGATACAACCTTAAAAGATATGAAAAAGTGAAATAAGCCAGACACAGAAAGATAAATACTGTATTATCTCACTTATATGAGGCATGATTAGTCACATTCATCAGAGCAGATATTAGAATGGTGGTGGCCAGGAGCTGGGGGAAGGGGAACGTGGGAAGGTGATCATCAAAGGGTACGAGTCTTCAGTTATGCAAGATAAATAAGTTCTGAGACCTATTATACAGCATATTGCCTGTAGCAAACAATACTGTATTGTATACTGAAAATTTGCTAAGAGGGTAGATCTTATGTTAATTGTTCTTAACACATAACACACAAAATAATAATAATAGTAATAACCATAACAATAATAAAGCGAATAGGATAGCTCTTTAGGAGGTGATGGATATGTTTATGACATTGATGGTGGTGATGGTTTCATGGGTATATAGTTATCCCCAAACTCATCAAGTTGTATATATTAAAGATATATAGCTTTTGCATGTCAATCATACCTCAATGAAGTTTAAAATGGTATATAAAATAATATTTTAAGTGAAAAAGAAAATGTCCATAAGGAATACAATAACATCAATATCTGAGTTAAGGTGCCATAGCCATTAATAAATGCTCTATTCCATGGGGAAGAAAAGATTTCTAGGCAGGGATTACTGTAGCAAAGGAGATGGCCTTGGAGGAATATAAGCCAACTGAGGTGACAAGTGATAAAGGAAAGGGTTTTCTTGCAAAACAATTAGAGCAAGCAAAGTTATGAGACAGGACAGTAGGATATCCCTGGGAAAGAGTGAATCAGCTGATTTAATTTGACCAGAAGAATCCTGTAAGGAAGTAGTGGGAGTCACAGTTTGAAAAATGGATTTTAGACATCAGTCCAATAATGCCGGGACAAGAAGCTTGCATTTATTGAGCAGAAAATGAGGATACTCTAGGATTTGTGTGGGGTTTTTTGTTCTTTTGTTTGTTTGTTTTTTCTAAAGTGTGTTGTGGTTGATTTTATATGTCTACTTGACTGGCCCATGAGATGTGCCGACAGCTGGTGAAACATTATTTCTGGGTGTGCCTGTGAGGGTATTTCTGGAAAAGATTAGCATTTGATCCAGTAGACTGAGTAAAAAGACTGCCCTCAACAATGTAGGTGGGCATCATCTGTTTGTCAAGGGCCCATATACAACAAAAAGGCTCAGGAAGGGTGAATTCTTTCTCTCTTTTCTTGAACTGGGACATCCATCTCCTGTTGTCAACATCAGAGCTCCCAGTTCTCGGGCCTTCAGACTTGGAACACTTGGAGGGATTTGTACTTTTCCAGTTCCGACTGTCTGGTTCTCCAGCATGCAGGTGGCAGTTTGTGAGACTTCTCAGCCTCCATAACCAAATGAGCCAATTCCTGTAATAAATTTCCTCTTCTATATGCCCATATATCCTCTTGGCTCTGTTTCTCTGCAGGATCTTGACTAATACAGTATGTATTATTTTCTTGTAATCCTTCTTGTCCCAAGGGGGAAAAGGCAGTTTATAGAGATATATAAAATTGCAATAAGAAAGTCAAAATTATGTGAGCAACAAATAAGTAATAATTTGATTAAATAAATATTTTAATACAAAATATTTAAGTTCATTGTGAAAATGCAAATACAATAGCAAAGTGTAATTTCTGCCACTTCCAGATGTTTATTTGTATATTTAAAACTCATTTGTTTTTATGGTTTCAAAAATTATACATATAGGTTTATTCTATACTACAACTTCCTTTTTCCTCCACAACAAATTATGGAATACTTTTGTATCAATATATACAGAAACGATTCATTTTTTTTTCATTTTTTAAGAAGATGCACATAAAAAAAAGTGTGCATATAAGTAAATGCACCGCTCGCCGAACGTTCACAAAACAAACCTCTCGGTGTAAGCAGAATCCTAATCAAGAAACAGAAAATTAACAGCACTCTGGAAGCCCCACCTACCCATGCTTCTTTATAGTGTAAGTCCTTGCTTTTGAAAAGTAAAGGCTTTTGTGTCAGGCTTCTTTTGCTCAGTTTCGTGTCTGTGAAATAAATTTACATTATTATGAATCATTGTAGAACATTTTCATTACTGTTTTAGTACTCTTTCATGTGATTGTACCACAATTTATTTCTGCAGTCTACTGTTAATAGCAATTTGAGTAGGTTCTAGTTCGGAAATAATAGTAACATACGTTATTATATATACATTAGATACATTTGTTCTGTCTGAGACAGAAGCACACACACAAATATACATATGCATACACACATTTATATTTCTGTTGGAGTTGAATTACTGGGTTTTGGGATATTTGTTCTGCTTTAGTCAATAATGCCAAATTATTTTCCAAAGTATGAGTGCAAATGAATCACCCCACTGACATCGTATGAGAGCACAGGTGGTTTTGCTTCCTCTCAAACACTTCATTTCTTTGGTCTCTTTTATTTGATATTTTTCTGTGGGATTGTGAGAGTATTATATTGTGGATTTATTTTGCATTTAACTATTGGCTTATAAGATTGAGCATTATTTCTTATATTCATTGCCATTTGGTTTTTCTTTTTGTGTTATGAGTTTGAACATACCTTGATTTTTTTAAAAAAATTTAGGTCATTTGTCCTTTTCTTACTGATTTGTAATGTTTTATACATCTTATACATGGGACCTCTGTTGGATATTTGTATCCGGATATTTTCTTCCACTCTGTATCTTGCCTTTTCACTTTTAAAGTGTGTGGGCACATGTATATGCATGCTTGTATATTTTATAGACAGTTTTTTAGAACACTTTTAGATTTGCAGAAAAATTGAAAAGATAGTACAGAGACTTCCCAGAGACTCTGTACCTGGTTTCCCTTTTATTAATATGTTGGTGTGTACATTTTTACAAATAATGAACCAATACTGATACATTATTATTAATTAAAGTCCAGAGTTTATTCAGATCACAGTAGACTTTATCTAGTGATCTGTTTCTGATCCAATATTCCAACCAGTATACATGTTAAATTTAGTAGTTATGTCTCTTTAGGCTCCTCTTGACCATTGACTATGACTGTTTCTTAGACATCACTGAGGGGAGGCGATAGTATTCTCATTACTACAAGTGGTGGTGAAAATCTTTACATTCCACTGTTCCTCTTTTGACACCACTCCGGTGAGGAGTGGGAGCAGTACCTCCTTAATGCTGGGTATTGGTGTAAGTCCTGGCTTCTTAGTGTTCTCCACTAATACCATTACTGAGGGTAGATCTTTTCACCACTTGGTGGGGATGAAGGTCTTGACTTCTTACTTGTCCCTGTTGGGACCACTGTTGTGATGCCTGGTTGCAGTCTGGAAAGGCAAAAGTCTAGAAGCCCCCGTCTACCTTTGCTGGCCTGGACAGAAGTGGGGCCACAGAACAGTGTGTGCTTGTGTGTGTGTGTGTGTGTGTGTGTGTGTGTGTGTGTGTGTGTGTGGTGTTGTTGGGCTGGAATAGAGTGGTTATTGCTTAAAAGGTTTCTGACTTGCTAGGCTTTCTTTTTCCTGGTACTTTTGCTAAAGAGATAAACTTTTGTTGTGTCTCAGTATGTCTGAGCCTGTTGGCATTTTGGGGATACAGGAGCAAAAACAAAACCCATGGGACACATAGCCATGTTGTTCCTGCATCATAAGGTCCCTAGACGATATGCCTTCTTCTCATCACCTTTCAGAGATTTCTTATGTTTGCTTTGTAATGTACACATTTGCTAGTTGTACTAAATGGAAAGAATACAGAAAAGTATGTCTAGTCCATCACCCAGAAGGGAAAACCCAATGTGCTTATCTACTTTTAAATTAGCAAATTTTTCAAGGATTTTATTATTACTATTTCCTGTATCTCCTTTATTTTGTTTTTTAAAAATCTATTTTTTAAAAGAATGAGAATGACTAACTTGTCTTTTTCAAGAAAATTCAACTGCTTTATATCTCATCCTCACCCTGGAGACTACAGGCTTTGAAGAATGATTTCAGCAAATATATGCTGTTATTTATCCATCTGTAGCAGCTTAACAAATCAAGGGAAAGAATTCCTACAGCCTTAAGTCTGCTGGGATGCCATGGGAGTTTTTATTAATATTGTCTGCTCTAAAGCACTTTGACCACCGAAAATATTTGCTTATGAGGATTTCATTTATTTATTAATTTGATCTCACTTTTCTTCAAAGGTAAACATTTCCCTAGTTTTATACCATACAATTTTCTATCTCATTTAATAATGTATTTTAGGTTTACTGTTATACATATTCAAACTAGATGTATTTTGAGTCTCACAATTTAAGATGCTATTGACAAAACCATTGTGTTTTCACAATTTGAAATCTATAGCTAGAGAAGATAAAATTGAATCATCTTTTGATCTACTAACAATGGATATTGTCATCATCTTTTATAACATGCCAGATTTTGCTTAGCAGTATCTTGTATATAGTTGATGCTGAAAGATTTGTTGATTTTTATTTCTATAAATTAAAGATTTCAGTCATGTTTTATTAATATATCTTTGTTTTGCTGTTAAATTGGGTTGTATTTTCAGTAATGCTTTATTTTAAGCTATTTTATTTTATAAAAACAGATTCTTTAAAGTATTTTAAACATAAACTATGTGACAATTCCATATGTGAACTTTCAGCAAATTACTGAGTATGTAACTATTTTTATATGAGACAGAAACCCATTTGGATGAACAGCTTTCTTCAAATGCTGTAGTTACTTTCTAAAAGATCAAAATATATGTGCAATTCCTATACACAAGTTTTATGTAATTAAATGTTTATTGAAATAGGTAGGGGCAATATGATGGCAATAACCATTTAAATTCTTTTCTTACTCTGTTGGGAGGAGAACAACAGTTGTTTTTGAAACTCATGTACCTCTTCTTCCTCAGACAGAATTTTAGGGTGTCAGTCTCTTTTGCAGCTGAGTCTAGCTATTTGACTAAGCCCTCAAAATGGAATGTGAGTGAAAGTGACATGGGCCAATTTCAGGTCTGATCAAAACACCTTGCTCCTGCACTTCTCCATTCTGTTTTCTTTCCTGGGTGTGCAATGATGATAACCCAGAACCTTATTAAATCATGCCAGAGCTATACTCTCTCTAGATCTTTCAATCTCTGTGTGAAACCTATCACTCTTTTCTTGGTCTACCTTGTTGGCAAACCCATCTAAGATGTCACATCAGAGAAAATTAAACTTTTATTGAGTTTGAACCATTATGGTCTATTTGATAGAGTAGATTTAGTCTAATCTAACACATAGATATTTACTTCAAAATTGTATCAGATTCTAAATAAAGAGGATCATTAATTATACCTTAATATAGTATTTCTAGTTTTAGTGTTGCTATATTAATATAATATACAAAAAATTGGAAATTCTTGATACCTTACCATAGTGTAGTGTAACAATTCCCTTGATTTATGAGCTTTTCAAACTTTGCTAAAAGTGGTAGGTGAGTCTCTCATGGTTTGTCTCCCTCTCTGGGGTTGCAGCAGGAAGGGCATGGGGGAGCAGCGTAACCAATTGATGGGTATTAAGGAGGGCACATATGAGGGACACTGGGTGTTATACACAACTAATGAATTGTTGAATATGACATCAAAAACTAATGATGTACTATATGTTGGTTAACTGAACATAATA
The DNA here is from genome assembly GCF_003265705.2 of Callorhinus ursinus. NCBI lineage: Eukaryota > Metazoa > Chordata > Mammalia > Carnivora > Otariidae > Callorhinus > Callorhinus ursinus. The sequence goes on along the minus strand of NW_027397063.1, from coordinate 89,088,171 downwards.
AAAAAAGGTGGTAGGTGAGATGGTATTGAGAGATATGGTATTCAATGATATTGAGAGATAATGGCCAGTCCTAGACAGATGCACCTGGTATGTTGCATGATTTTTTTCCATTGTAATAAGACATTGGAATGTTAATTTTTCTTCTTTTCCAAGTTTAACAAACGCAATGATATATTTTTATAAACCAAAACGTAAACAAGTTTATTTTTAAAATTAAGTATTTTAGTCACACCATAAAGAGAAAGCCTATTGCCTTTCCTTGTATGTATCTGTTGATGTCATCCAGCCAAAGACAAGTAAGGAGTTGACCAACACCTATGGTTGAATAAAGCTGGATTTATTGGCTCTTTGCTGTAAGTGAAACCACATATAATGGTTAACTATGTGGTTTCTCAGTAAGAAAGTATCCATGAAATGTGTTACAGGATTTGTGCTTTTGTTAAGTAATTTGGAGGAAGATTAAATGAGGCAGGATTTTGCTCTGGATTGGAGGCTCCCAAAGAGTGGGGATGATTTTATGTTTGAGTATCTTAATTTTTATTTAGAAGATGTGTGTAACAAAGTGGGTTAAAGCTATAATTAATAAAGACACAGCAGTCACATATATGAGTCAGAAAATGGGTGTTTATTTTTTTTGTTTATACAATGTTAATTGTTTTGTCTGTGCTTAGACATGATTATTAAGTTGTCACAATTTTGTTCTCATGATCACAAGTGGCCTTGCTTGATGTTTGTGCTTGCACAGTTTTTTAAGTTCAATGGGAGATCATCAGAGCTTAGTTGTATCAGACCAACTCCAGTAAAACTAAGTCTTAATTCTCAGGGCCACCACCTGTCAGGGCTCCCTTTTCTCTTAGTCCCTGCTTTTGTCCATGGATAGATGAAGTGAGGAATTAGGTGATTAGTCTTTGATCCAGATCTTCACTATTGCCAAGATTTTGCTCATCAGGAGGTTGTTGACAGAATGTTGTCTGTAGTCTGAACAGAATTAGCCTTTCCCATTCATTTTGGTGCATTTGAAATGACAGGAGCATTTATGATACTGAACAGGATACTTCAACAAATGGTTATTAGTTTTTGTAATAGGTTTTGAAGATAGAAACCTGAATTACCAAACCCAGACAGTAAAATCTATCCTAAATCCAGGAGTATCATTTCTAAAAATCCAGTAAGCTTTTCTTTTAGCCTAGGCTTATACTATGGCTTATACATGGCTTATACTATGCAACCTGCAGTATTTACATATGGGCAGCAAGAAGTGTTTGCTGCAGTATAACTTCCTTCTTGGCTAGATAAACAAAAATCAAGGGATATACATTTGTCCATTACAAGTTTGGCTAATAAATTCAAGTTTAAACTGGTCTGTTGTGCTCCCAGAGTAGAAGTTATGCTCTCATAAGAATGGCAAACAATTTTGGGAATATAATATTATTTATTTCATCAGGAGATAATCAATTATTGATGTCTTAAGGTGGGAAGATTCTTTGAATGATTAAGCATGTCCTGCAAAGCAAGTTGGAATGTCTCTAAAGAGAACAATCTATGGTAGCAAGGATGAATCCAGGGGGAGACGAACCATGAGAGATGATCGACTCTGAAGAACAAACTGAGAGTTCTAGAGGGGAGGGTGGTGGGAGGATGGGTTAGCCTGGTGATGGGTATTAAAGAAGGCACATTCTGTGTGGAGCACTGGGTGTTATGCACAAACAGTGAATCATGGAACACTACATCAAAAACTAATGATGTATGGTGATTAACATAACAATAAAAATTAAAATAAAATATAAAATAAAATAATAAAATAAAATAAATAAATTAAATTAAATTAAATTAAATTAACTACCACTATATTAAATAAAACATATGTATCATTAAATTTGTTCCCTTGATATACTGTGAAAACTTTCTTAATAAGAGGAAAATCACATCTGTTTCTTTTTATACATATTCATACTTCTCTGTAATTATTTTACCTATTTGGGTCATTCATTTATATTAATCATCAACTTTATATAATGATTTAAACCAAATAGTGATCACCAAATTTAATCACTTTCCTTTTTTCCAACACAAGGAAAAACACATACAAAAAATAAATTAAAATGATACACAATGAAAATTGTTTAGCTACTATTTTTCTTCATAGGAACTCATTTCATTTTATTTAACAAATTTTAAGGTGACAAAAATGTATATATAATATATATATATATACACACACACACATACAATATCTTTGCATGTTTTCTTAATTTTAGCCATTCAGAGGAATAAGGTAAATTAGATTTATATTAGTGGCTAGTGGTTATAGTTGTATTTCTACTAAGAAATTGTCTTACTACACAATCCTTATGTATTAATAAACATAATCATTTTAGCTAAGGATTGTATGTAATAAACTCTTTACAAAGATGTTAGTCATTACCATTCCATGTAGTGGCATATATATTAATTTTTACATACTACATATATTTAATGTATTTTATTATATATTTTATATTTTTAAATAATTTTTTAAATTTTATTTTGTTTTGTTATGTTAGTCACCATACATTACATCATTAGTTTTTTATGCAGTGTTCCATGATTCATTGTTCGCGTATAACACCAGTGCTCCATTCAATATGTGCCCTCTTTAATATCCATCACCAGGCTAACCCATTCCCCCACACCCCTCCTTCCAGAACCCTCAGTTTGTTTCTCAGAGTCCATAGTCTCTCATGGTTCATCTCCCCCTCCGATTTCCCCCTCTTCATTTTTCCCTTCTTACTATTTTTTTAAACATATAATGTATTAGTTGTTTCAGAGGTACAGATCTGTACCTCTGGGATTCAACACTCTTACACAATTCACAACGCTCACCATAGCACATAACCTTCCCATTGTCTATCACCCAGCCACCCCATCCCTCCAACCCCCCACCACTCCAGCATCCCTCAGTTTGTTTCCTGAGATTAAGAATTCCTCATATCAGTGAGATCATATGATACATGTCTTTCTCTGATTGATTTATTTCATTTAGCAAATACCCTCTAGTTCCATCCACGTCATTGCAAAGGGCAAGATTTCATTTTTTTGATGACTGCATAATATTCCGTTGTATATATACACCACATCTTCTTTATCCATTCATCTGTCGATGGACATCTTGGCTCTTTCCATAGTTTGGCTATTGTGGACATTTCTGCTATAAACGTTGGGGAGCACGTACCCCTTCTGATCACTACATTTGTATCTTTGGGGAAAATACCCAGTTGTGCCATTGTTGGGTCGTAGGGTAGCTCTATTTTCAACTTTTTGATGAATCTCCATTCTGTTTTCCAGAGTGGCTGCACCAGCTTGCATTCCCACCAACAGTGTAGGAGTGTTCCCCTTTCTCTGCAACCTCGCCAACATCTGTCGTTTCCCGACTTGTTAATTATAACCATTCTGACTGGCATGAGGTGGTATCTCATTGAGGTTTTGATTTGGATTTCCCTGATGCCGAGTGATGTTGAGCACTTTTTCATGTGTCTGTTGGCCATCTGGATGTCTTCTTTAGAAAAATGTCTGTTCATGTCTTCTGCCTATCTCTTGACTGGATTATTTGTTCTTTGGGTGTTGAGTTTGATAAGTTCTTTGTAGAATTTGGATACTAGCCCTTTATCTGATATGTCATCTGTAAATATCTGCTCCCATTCTGTCGGTTGTCTTTTGGCTTTGTTGACTGTTTCTTTTGCTGTGCAAAAGCTTTTTATCTTGATGAAGTCCCAAGAGTTCATTTTTACCCTTGCTTCCCTTACCTTTGGCGATGTTTCTAGGAAGAAGTTGCTGCAGCTGAGGTCAAAGAGATTGCTGCCTGTGTTCTCCTCTAGGATTTTGATGGACTCCTGTCTCACATTTAGGTCTTTCAACCATTTTGAGTCTATTTTTGTGTGTGGTTTAAGGAAATGGTCCAGTTTTATTCTTCTGCTTGGCTGTCCAATTTTCCCCAACACCATTTGTTGATGAGGCTGTCTTTTTTCCATTGGACATTCTTGGATGCAAAAAGTCTCACCAAAATACTAACCAATAGGATCCAACAGTACATTAAAAGAATTATTCACCACATCCAAGTGGGATTTATTCCTGGGCTGCAAGTTAGTTTCAACATCCGCAAATCATTCAATATTTTATATTATTTTTAATACATACATAATTTTGAACTAGTTATAGAAATCTGATAATTTACTTAACTCATAAACTCAATACAGGAAATTCAAGAAGCTTAATCTCCATTTATGAGATCATTAATACTGAACTTATACAGGCAAAATATTGTGCTGATGTTTTTAAATGGTAAACTAAATTTTAAAGACTTTGAAAAATCATTCTAAAAACATTTTTTCTGTCTTGGATCCTTTTCTTTTTTTTCTTTTTTTTAAGATTTTTTATTTATTTATTTGAGAGAGAGAATGAGATAGAGAGAGAGAGGGGGAGAGAGGGAGAAGCAGACTCCCTGCTGAGAAGGGAGCTCCATGCGGGACTCGATCCTGGGACTCTAGGATCATGACCTGAGCCGAAGGCAGTCACTTAACCAACTGAGCCACCCAGGCGCCCCTGTCTTGGATCCTTTTCTTTGAAACTAGTAAGCATATGAGTGAAGGCTATTATGCAAATATTCTTTGCAAGGTCATAAAAAGAAATAAAAAGGAGTTTAATTACAACTTTTTTTAAACATTTTTGACTGCCTTTCCAGATCAGATATTCCTAGAGTATGCAAATAACAATACAATTATTTTTACCTCATCAATCTTTAAAATTTCAAAAGTGGAGAAAATGAAGGCAAAAGGAAGTAAAAGAAAGAAATGAAGTGAGATGGGAAACGATTCAGGCATATATGAAATTATCACTAAGAAAAGCTAATGTTCTTTTCTCTGCTGGAAGGCAGAATGTTTAGACGCAGTGAAAGGCATTTTGACACGTATATACAAAAAAAGAAAAAGTGTGGTTGAAATAATAACTTGGGCCCTTGAAAAATTTAACAAGCTGTTTAATTTTTTTTAAAAATGCTTATTAATCTCCAAAGTTGAAACATGAGTGGAACATTTCATCTGCCAAGCAAAATGTTTTTTCCTCCTTCAAAGCTGTTCATCCCTTGTTTGTCCTAAGCACCTCTAAGGAGATTAATTCTTTTCACCTCAAAATTTCAAAATGTAGCCCCTGCTATTTTAAATTGTCCTGGAGAAATTGTGCCAATTTGAGAAATAAACATATAATTTAACTTTATATTAAAGAAACATGAATAAAGAGGCTATTTGGTCTAGGATAGTTGCATTTTATATTAAGAAGGCAACATAAGGGCGCCTGGGTGGCTCAGTTGGTTAAGCGACTGCCTTCGGCTCAGGTCATGATCCTGGAGTCCCGGGATCGAGTCCCACATCGGGCTCCCTGCTTGGCGGGGAGTCTGCTTCTCCCTCTGACCCCCTTCCCTCTCGTGCTTTCTATCTTTCATTTTCTCTCTCTCTGAAATAAATAAATAAAATTTAAAAAAAAATAAGAAGGCAACATAAGATCTGCAATGATCTATAAGGATGATACTTCTGCAAACTTGTGTCTCTGGAACTTGACCAAAAACCAGTTGGCAAGCCTTCTGATTTGAGCCAATAAAGCTAAACAAAGAAGTTCTTAGAAACATAAAGACAAAACTGCGAAAGAAGTTCTTTGTAAGGTGTCAAATGGTGAGCAGAGGACAAATTTCTCAAGACTCTGGTAGGAGGAGAATTTAAGAACTTTTCAATCCCAGAACTGGTTTGAGGAAGTTGATCAAACCTCTACCCATTCTCCCCTTTTTATTTTCTTTATAAATTTCAAAACAAAACAAAACAAAAACACTCAAGACAAAAGGCAAGGAAAACAAAACATAGTAACAGAACTAAGGAGACTAGAAAAAATCATTTATAAACCATAGAAATCTAATCAGATAACCAAAATTCCCAGAGGACTTTATTTTTTGGCAAACAAACAAAACAAAATAAACCCAAAATTGAAGAGCCTCAGCAAAATAATGGTGCTCAATTCAGCATGAGTTTACCATCCAACTACAGGCTTAGTTTCATCTGGTTCTATCCACAGGGATTGCCAATGTGCACACTATCATTAGTCTTTGTATTTGGCAGTGAGGACGATAGCCGAATCTTGGCAGAACCTCCACTTCAGTCAAAAATCTCAAGGGACTTAACTGCAGTCAGATAAAATTGGCATTATTACATCACTGAAAAGATGGAGACCGTATATCCTGAAGAACCACAGGTATCTCAATAAGAGGACTTGTGGTATTTGTGCTTGGGTTAAGGTAATTTTTGTGAGCTTTTATAGAAATGGGGTTTGCTACATATTGGATGCTGTCAGGAATTGAATCTAATATCAAATTTTAATCAAAAAGTCAGAAGAAAGTTGCCATGATAAAGAAGCAGGAGACATGCAGTTAGCCATTTTGGTTATTTTGTGGTTTGGACAACGTTCTGTGTTGCTCAGTGGGGACACAGAAATTCCCCCTCTGTGGGTGGTTGGCTATAACTTTGCTTTATTGTAGTCACAGCTGCTTCTTTGATATTAGTGTTCTAGAGTTCTAGGAAATTCTTGTGTTCAACAGAGACCACATGTATTATCTGTGATTACCAGGCTAGCTTCTGAATGTCAGAGGATGTTTTTCTCTTTCCCCATTTTGAAATTTAAAATTTTAATTTTCACTTAGCCACCATCCACCTTTTAAAAAAATTGTATTAGCTGTACCTAATAATAATTTTCTACATGAAATTGCAAAAGTAGATTGTCAATGCTTTACTAAATTGCAAAGGGGCTGGAATATTCTCTTGACGGGTTGTGGAAAGGCACAGAATCCTAGAAAGCAAATAGAATGATGCCTTATTTATAACAATTACAGATGAAAGAGACTTTTCAAAGACTTTTCAAAAGAAAGCTTTTGACAGCAAATAGGTTAAAAGACAGATGTCACATCAGTGATAAATTTCAAAATGTTCCGCAGGTTACTCATCACCTCTGCATATATATATTCAATTTTTTTCAGTTAGATTAATGTGCATGGAGAGCACCATGGTCCCTATGCTGGATGCCTCTCATATTTTTTAATATGAAGTGCTGTCTTATCCTTTTCTCTGAATATAAATGTAGTTTCTTCTTTTTAAATTCAAAGTTTGCTTAGGAGAGCTTTTATAACAATTCCAAGTGTATAGTTTTATATGTGTATAAACTTTTGTGCTTTCCAATCACTTTTCTATACCTATAAATTAACAAAACACTACATGTCTTAAAGCTCAGCATTGCTTATAATGTTCTGAAAACAGACTTCCATTCTTTATTACCACAAAAATCTTTGTGCCAGTGGCATATTTCCCTGGAGAACTTTGGTAAATTGACCTTTTTAAATTTCAGGCTTAACAATATTTTTCATCAAAAATTAAATTGTCTTCAGTAGCAGAACTAGAACAGACCTCAAAGATCATCTAATTTTCATTTTTCTATTCAATAGTGGTTTTAATTTATTTTGCAAGATCACATGGCTAATAAATGCTGAGTAAGGACCAGAATTCAGGTCTTGTGATTCCCAGAACATGTTCTTTTCTGTTCAATTATCTCCTTCAGATTTCCAAGCTTTTCTTGTGTGTGTGTGTGTGTGTGTATGTGTGTGTTTATGTATGTGTGGGGTGTATGTACATGTGTGTTTTTAGAAATTAATCAACTCCAATCCAAGCCAATGTCTTCATTTGATAATACTGCTATATTTTTCCACCTGACAAATTTATGTAACTTAATGTTCCTTAAAAGCCTGGAGTGGAAATCTGAATCTAGTTGCTTGTAGAAATAGCCTTTTCCAGCTTTACTGTGCAAATACTAATCAGGCTGTGAACAATACTTGCTTTGAAGAATAAAAAGAAAGGTATGATTGTTAATGGAGAAGTAGAAGGCACAAGGGTGTTGGAGGGAATTGTATACCTTCTCTCCCACCTGACCAAAATGGTTCTTTATTTTAATTCTCCATTCAGAAAAATGAGTGGATTTCCAAGGTTTGGATGGATTGTAGATATCAACTATAGTATTTCTAAATGTTGTATAGCAATCTTACTGTTTTCTTGGAGTGTCCCAAAGTAGGGTATTTTACAAGTTCCATAATTTGTGAATAAAAAGTCCTTCCTTCTGGAATCAAAATCTATTAAATTAATTTATCTTAGACTCTCCTTGTGGAAAAAAGATCGAACTAGAAATTCTCTAGGCCTCTAAAAAAAGACATAATTGGTGTGCAATGGGCAAGAAATAAACAATAGTTATTGAAGAAAATTATTGAGGTCAATCATTATGCCACAAATGCATAATAAGATTTTTATTTCACCAATTTACTAATCAAATTATCCAATTAACAACTTTTGTAGGAAGATATTAAATTATTTTGGGAAAGACTGTAAAAATGTTTAAGGAAAACCAATTTTAAGGAAATTTATCAAGAAATACTGTGCTTTCCAAGTATACAAATATGGTCTTTTGCTATGAGCTTCTTTCTTTCCTAAGACTATCTATAAGATATGAAAATGCTTTACGTGTCTCTCAAGTTGGCCTTAGTAAAAAGAAAAAAAAATTAACTGTACAAATTTCCCCGATGAGCAGTGTGTGTGTGTGTGTGTGTGTGTGTGTGTGTGTGTGTATGGGTAACCAGAAATTATCATGTAAGTAGAAAAATAAGAACATAAGAATAATTTCAAGCATAGCCATAATCACAATAAGTTAAAATTAGTTAAAGTAACTTATTAACACAAAAACACACTAGGTTTAGTAAGAAAACAAATTCTAACTATATGATGTTTTCAAGGCTTACATCTAAAAAATCATAAAGGAAGATTTAAAATGAAGGAATAGATAAAAGTGTTAACCAAGGGGACATCTGGGTGGCTCAGTTAATTGAGAAGCCAACTCTTGATTTCGGCTCAGGTCATGATCTCAGGGTTATGAGATAGAGCCCCACGTTGGGCTCTGCACTCAGTGGGGAATCTCCTTGAGATTCTCTCTCCCTCTTCTGTCCCTTCCCCAGCTCTCTCTCTAATAAATAAAACTTTTAAAAAAGGGGTTAGCCAAAAAATTAGTGTAGCAATATGTAACAAATTAATTGAACAACAGAAAAGTAATAATAAATGATATAAAATATAAATGATATATTTATATCATATAAATTATATAAAATTTATATACATGATATAAAATGATCAAGTATTATAGAATAAGCATACATAGACAAAACACAGAGTACACATTTTCAAACTCATATGAACATTCATATGAAATCAATCAAAAAATTCAAATCCCATAAAGCAGAACACTACATTTCTAAATACAAAGCAAGAATGTTAAAGCCAACAACCTTTTCAAAATAGTAGCACACCAAATCCAACACTGCATTAAAAAAATCACTCACTACAATCAAATGAGATTTATTCCTAGGATGCAAGAATGATTCAATATTTCCAAATCAATCAATGTGATTCATAACTTCAATAAGAGAAAGGATAAAACCACAAGATCATTTCAATAGATGCAGAAAAAGCATATGACAAAATACAATATCCATTCATGATAAAAACCGTCAACAAAGTACATTTAGAGGTAACATACCTCAACATAATAAAGACCATATATGAAAAACCCATAGCTAATAATATCATACTCAATGGTGAGAAACTGAAAGCTTTTCCCCTAAGGTCAGGCATAAGACAATGATGTCTGCTTTCACCACTTTTATTCAACATAATACTTAAAGTCCTAGCCACAGCAATCAGACAAGAAAAAGAAATAAGAGGCATCCAAAATGGTAAGGAATAAGTAAAACTTTTATATCTGCCAATGACATGATATTATATATAGAAAACCTGAAAGACTCCACCAAAAAACTACTAGAAATGACAAATGAATTCAGTAAAGTTGCAGGATACAAAATCAACATCCAGTAATCTGTCACATTTCTACAGACCAATAATGAAGAAGGAAAAAGAAAAATTAGGAAAACAATCCCATTTACAATTGCACAAAAAAACAATAAAATACCTAGGAATAAACTTAATCAAGGAGGTGCAAGACCTCTGTACTCTGAAAACTATAAAACATTGATGAAAGAAAATGACAATGACACAAATGGAAATATATTCCATGATCATGGATTGGGAAAACAAATATTGTTAAAATGTCCATACTACCCAAAGCAATCTACAGATTTAATGCAATCTCTATCAAAATACAAACAAAATTTATCACAGAACTGGAACAAATAATCCCTAAATTTTTATGGAACCACAAAAGATCCAGAATAGCCAAGCAATCTTAAAAAAGAACAAAATTAAAGGTATCACAATCCCAGATTTCAAGGTATACTATAAAACTGTAATAATCAAAACAGTATGGTACTGGCACAAATATAGACACATAGATCAAAAGAACAGAATAAAGAGACCAGAAAGAAACCCACAATTATATAGCAATTAATCTTTGACAAAAATGCAAAAACATGCAATGAGAAAAAGACAATCTCTTCAACAAATGGTTTCGGGAAAACAGGACAGCTACCTGCAAAAGAATAAAACCAGATCACTTTCTTACAACATCCACAAAATAAACTCAAAATGGGTTAAAGAACTAAATGTGAGATCTGATACCATAAAAATCCTAGAAGAGAGAAGAAAGTAGTAATTTCTTTGACATTGGCCATAGCAACAATTTTCTAGATATTTCTCCTGAGGCAAAGGAAACAAAAAGTAAAATAAAATATTGGGACTGCATCCAAATACAATGCTTATGCACAGCAAAGGAAATAGTCAATAAAACTAAAAAGCAACATTCTGAATGAGAGAAAATACTTGCAAATGATATATCCAATAAGGGGTTAGTATCCAAAATCTATAAAGAACTTATATAACTCAACACCAAAAAAAACAAATAATCCTGTTAAAAAACGGGCATGACACCTAAAGAGACATTTTCCAAAGAAGACATAGAGGTGGACAACAGACACATGGAAAGATGCTCAATATCACTAATCATCAGCAAAATGCAAATCAAGACCACAATGAGACACCTCAGAATGTTAGAATGGCTAAAATCAACAATACAAAAAACAACAGGTGTTGGCAAGGATGGGGAGAAAAAGTAGCTCTTGTGCACTGTTGGTGAGAATGCAAAATGGTGCAGCCACTGTGGAAAGCAGTATGGAGATGCCTAAAAAAGTTAAAATGGAACTACCATATGATCTAGTAATTCCACTACTGGGTATTTACCCAAGGAATACAAAAACACTAATTTGAAAAGTTATATGCACCCCTATGTTTATTACAGCACTATTTACAATAGTTAAACTATGGAAGCAACCCAAGTGTTCCTCAGTAGATGAATGGGAAATAGTGTATGTGTGTGTGTCTCTCTCTATATATATAGAGACACACACACTGTTATTTATATTATATGAAATATACTGTTATTTATATATGTATTATAAATAACTATATATGATTGATATGTAATGGAATATTACTCAGTCATAAAAAGAATATAATCTTGCCATTTTCAACAATGTGGATTATGCTAAGTGATATAAGTCTATAGGAGAAAGACAAATATCATATCATTTCCCTTGTATGTGAAATTTAAGCAACAACACAAAGAAAAAAAGAGACCAAAAATATAGACTCTTACTATAGAGAACAAACTGATGGTTACCAGAGGGGAGTGAGTGGGGGGATGGGTGTGATAGGTGATGGGGATTAAGAGTACACTGAAGGTGATGAGCACTGAATAATGTGTACAATTGTTGAGTCACTATATTTATATAGAGAGAAAAATTTAAAATTTTTCTAAATTAGTTGCCATTACGGGGTCCTGGGTAGCTCCGTCATTAAGCATCTGCCTTTGGCTCAGGTCATGATCCCAGTGTACTGGGATCGAGCCCTGCATTGGGCTCTCTGCTCCGTGGGAAGCCTGCTTCTCCCTCTCCCACCCCCCCCTGCTTGTGTTCCTGCTCTCGCTATCTCTCCCTCTGTCAAATAAATAAATAAAATCTTAAAAAAAATTAGTTGCCATTGTTGTCCAATTTCATAGATGAAGCATAGAGGGATTACATTATTTGCTCAAGATCACCAGGTGTGTAAGTAGCTGAGCCCAGCACTGGACCCAGTAATGTATACAATTTATGATTCACTATATTGTACACCTGTAACTAATATAACACTGTGTGTTAATTATACTGGAATTAAAAACAACACAAATTTTTAAAATAAAATAAAATGAAATAATTTGGACTTAAAAAGAAAAAAAAGAATGTTAAAGTCAACAACAAAAGCATAGATTTGGGAAAGAAAAAATATTTAAGTGTAATTTACTTATTTATTTTTTAAAGATTTTATTTATTTATTTGGCAGAGAAAGAGCATGAGCAGCAGGGAGGGTCAGAGGCAGAGGGAGAAGCAAACTCCCTGCTGAGCAGGGAGCCAGGTGTGGGACTTGATCTCTGGACCCTAGAATCATGACCTGAATCCAAGGCAGGCTCTTAACTGACTGAGTCACCCAGGCGCCCAGTGTAATTTAAATGTTACACATAAAAAAAGCCAAATGTTAAAACATGGATTAGTGGAGCAAAAAGATGAATGGCAGACTAAGAAAAGTTATTATTTCACAGATAAAGATTTAGTATTATTAGAATACATTTTTTAAATTAGTGAAAATTAGTAGAAAAAAGTCTAACAATATTTTACTAAATCAGAGTTTTCAACAGAAAAATTCAAATAGTCTTTAAAACATATTTTATAATCCTTAGTAGTACTGCAATGAACAGAAATATAACACTGTGCAAAAATCCATGTGTTTGTAATGGTAGTAATAAAATAATCCCGTTGGTCACTATTGAGCATGGCTAGGGCTGCATCCATTCTTTCTAAACACTGAGGGGGGGAAAGGGAGGAAAACCAATCATTTATATCTTTCTTGTATGAACTGTATTTCAGAGTAACCAAATATTTGATGTGGGGAAGCGCTTCTATATAGAAAAAATCCAGCTAATAAAGACAAAACAAGTGATAAATGCAGAGCGTCATCATTTTGCAGTCCTTTGGAAATGATGGATTTAGAGAGCAATTATCATTGGCTGCAAAAACCATTATAGAGAAGGTTTATGGAAAATCTTAGAATGGACAGAGCAAGAAAACAACATGTGAACTCACTGATCAATTTCAACATCACAAAAAGAAAGTCAACCAGTTATCATATATACTTTCTTATATATTGCAATAGATCATACACAAGACTGCCTATGAATTGTTTTTTTCTAAACACCGAATTTGAATCTGATAGTTTCCAGACCTAAATGCCTATTTACCAGCAATACAGAGGATAGATGCATATATGAACTAATGCCACAACCTTGAAATCAATCAAATCAGAATGTAGGAAATTCTACTAATAAGTGGCAAAAAGATAGATGTGGCAAGGGAAGTAGGTATTTAAATATTCAGCAAATTCATTATATGGAACTTGTTTTATTCTGACTCACACAAACCATCTAAGAAAAACAAAGATAATCATAGAAGTTAATCTGATATTTGCTAATACTAAGAATCAATTCAGAAGGTTTCCTATTAAAAACAGGTGTAAGATAAGCTTTCATCTATCCCTGCTTCTATTCAGTGTTACACAAAATGTTCTAGGTAAATCATTAAGACAGGTGAGAATTACGATTGAAAAAAATTGTCAGTGAATGGGCACATGATCAGCCTTAACTATCCTAGAGAATTCAGGTCAAAATTAAGGTTAGAGAGGTCAGAAAGATGACCAGATACAAGATAAAATTAAAAAGAAAAAAATATATATATATATATTGACAGAGTTCTTGTTTCTAGTTCTGCATGTAAAAAGCTTGGAAGTTGTCATTTCATCCTAACAAGTAAAGATCTGACAGTTGAAAAATCAGCAACTCTTCTTGAATTCACAAGACACTGGAGGACACAGGGCAAACTGCTGCCCCCAAGACTGAAGACAAAGTCTGCTTCCTGGAGCAGGATCTCACAAACTGAAACCACCACACTAACCAGTGCCCGGTAGGGAAATGAAACTGTACTTGATGAATTTCTGGAGGTTCAGTGCAGACAACTCAGAGTTAAAATCTCCCCGGGGAACTTGGTGGTGGCAGGAGGTGGGGTCTCACAATATTGTGAGATTTGCCTTCATAAGTTTTACCAGATTCCCACATTAAATATCAGAGAAAAATTCCTTCATACTTTCTGAAAGTAGAGGAAAAGGAACCCTTTTGAAATACGCCAGAGCACTCTGTTCTTCTTCACAAGGCCTGCTCTCAGGAGAAGCTAGTTAATTAGAGACTAATTTGCTGGGGAAATATAAGAGCCTAATTGAACTAAGGAAATGGAAATACACTAGTCCAGCTGCCTCTAGCTTGCTACATAGGAGAGAAATACCCAGCTGCAGCCCACTCTAGCCATCCCATCCCGCGAGGCTGGTGGGAAGCTGGGGGGGACTAAAGCACTCTTACGAAGTTCATAGTCCAGAAGTTAAGGTTTAGTCCTTTTTGAATACCTCATTTAAGCCATATAATTTTTTTTCTAAATTAGGTGCCACTGTCCTAATTTCATAGATGAAGCATAGAAGGATTACATTATTCACACAAGATCACCAGGTTTATAAGTACCTGAGCCCAGCATTGAACCCAGGTCTGTCTCTAGGGCCAATGCCTATTCCCAAAGTAAGTAATGGTTGATTATGGAGTAAACATGCTGCAATGTAGGTCTTGAATTTATAGCAAGCACTAATCTTGGTAAGTTCTAGTAGCTTGGTTAGAGTTGATAAAGCATGGATAAATTTGAGCAAATACCTTGAGGTGATGGTAAGATTCAAATGAAAAAATGAGGGTAGTAGGGATAGTATAACAAGAGAGATATTCTGCATGGTAAGAGGCAAAATCTATCTTTTTTTTAAGATTTTTTTATTTATTTGAGAGAGAGAGAGAAACAGCATGAGAAGGGAGAAGGTCAGAGGGAGAAGCAGGCTCCCCGCTGAGCCGGGAGCCCGATATGGGACTTGATCCCAGGACTCCGGGATCATGACCTGAGCCGAAGGCGGTCGCTTAACCAACTGAGCCACCCAGGCACCCGAGGCAAAGTCTATCTTTTAAAATCTACTGCAAAAAGAAATGAAGCGAATGTGATTGAGGAACCGAATTTTGTATTTTATTCATATTTTATTCAACTCTAATTTAAATTTATTTTATTATTTAATTTTTTACTTTAAATTTTTTATTATTATGTTAATCACCATACATTACATCACTAGTTCTTGATGTAGTGTTCCATGATTCATTGTTTGGGCATAACACTCAGTGCTCCACGCAGAACGTGCCCTCTTTAATACCCATCACCAGGCTAACCCATCCCCCCACCCCCCTCCCCTCTAGAACCCTCAGTTTGTTTTTCAGAGTCCATCGTCTCTCATGGTTCGTCTCCCCCTCCGATTTCCCCCCTTCATTCTTCCCCTCCTGCTATCTTCTTCTTCTTTTTTTTTTTTTTTAACATATAATGTATTATTTGTTTCAGAGGTACAGATCTGTGATTCAACAGTCTTGTGTAGCCGGTAACTATCATACTGAATGACACAACTTTAGATACTCATGCCAGTTTTAAAAAGTAGAAAAATGAGGATAAAGTTAAACAGGTTTTTTTTAAAGTTTATACTTAACTAATTAATACTTTTCAGATATAAAATCGTACCTGAAAGACTGCAATACAGTATTATTTGTCAAAAATATTATGGTCTATATTGCCATAAATCTTCTTTCTGTGCATTCAGTAAATGTGAGTAGCTTAAGTAGAATTTAAAAAGAAAAGACATTTGTAATACATTGTAAGAAAAAAAGCTGAGCTTCCCTAAAAATAAATAAGAAAAAGACTTTATGTAATAAACTTTTTAAAAAATATATTACCTAGATATATTTTCAATTTCAAAGTACACATAAAAATAATTCCACTCAAATTCAATTGTTTCTTTTTAAATGTGGAGAAATGTTGGGAACTAATTTCATTTAAAAAGCACTAAACCAATAAATAGATCATTATTATGAGTAAGAATTCCAAATCTCTGATTTCATTGCAGAGAAAAGGTCATTATAACTAAAATAGAGCATATCTGATTACTGAGTATTATTTTGCTTTTAGCAAAATAGAATTCTTTAAAACCATTGCACAGACAACATTACATTTCTCATGTATCTATAAATACAACTCTCTGCTTATTTATCCCTCGACCTATGCATTTTATTTTTATTGAATAAATCTAATTTATTTTAAGTGTGATTATTCATTTCTGAGTCTTTGAAGCCATCTTCTACTATTTGTAAATAATTGCTTTTGTTTCTTATTTTCTCCAACATTTTAATTTTGTTTACTAAAAGGTCGCCTGATATTTATTAGTGAAACATTTGTCTTTTATTTAGATGGCTAATCTTATAGTTTTTCAATGTCTTTGGGGCACTGGATTTTCATGCGATCCTCATAGAATTTTTAAAATTCTAGTACTTTTTAAATCTTCTGAAGGGAAAAAAAAAAAAAGAAAAGACTTCCGATACCCGAACAAA
The DNA here is from genome assembly GCF_003265705.2 of Callorhinus ursinus. Taxonomy (NCBI): domain Eukaryota; kingdom Metazoa; phylum Chordata; class Mammalia; order Carnivora; family Otariidae; genus Callorhinus; species Callorhinus ursinus. The sequence continues at coordinate 89,071,530 of NW_027397063.1, read as the reverse complement.
AATAAAATTGTTTTGGAAACTTTTCCTCCAAGATAAGATGGTTCCTTAGCATTGTACAAGGAACCCTGAGTAATTTTATACAGTAAATAACAACTTCAGAGAACATTAAAATAACTTTCTCAATGTTTCAGCAGACAGATTATAGAGAGATGATGGGCACGCCACGAAAGGATAACTTATTAAAGAATGGATTTGGCAACATATTTCTCTCTGTGGTTTCAATATACACTTTACTTTCAGAATTTAGATAATTTAAAATTTAAAATAACCATTCTTGATGATAATTATTTTTGAGTAACAGTTGACACAATAAACCATATTTCACATGAAATAAACATTTTTGCAGTTTTTCAGGTTGTAAAGTTTCTTATAATGAGGAGCATGGCTTAAAGTCAGGTTAAATGATGTCCAGAATTCATTGTTTTTAAAGAGACTAATATTTATTTGTTATACTAAAAAAGGCATCCTTTCAAATTTAATTATTATTTTTTTGGAAAATAGTTTTATTCCTAATTTGAAATATCCTATCTAATAATTATGTAGTAAATTTTATTTTATATATAGTATAAAATAACTTCAATTATACACTTACATATGATTACTACATATAGAAAATTGTTATATTTATATGATTATATGTTATATACTTATATATTATTTATATATATTATATGTCATATATCTGTATGATTGGCCTTAGTTTTGTCTATAAAATGAGGGTTTAATCCTCGAAAATTTTAAACTGGACTAAAATTCTTCCCATCACAATTTTAACTCATTATTTAAATATATATTATATCACTCATATTTCTTATTCTCAAATCCATTGTATATAGGTATGGCTGATAAAGAGATTATAATAAGAAAGAGAAGGGAAAAATAATGAAAACTTTTTTCACCATGGGATTTTTTTTCTCCTGCTCACGTCTCTATTGTTAATGGCACATTTGCCTAAGCATCATAATGTTGCTCACCTTTCCATAGCACATTCTTTTGTCTTCTATTGGAAGTGATCATCATGCTTCAAGTACTGGATAAGAAAACAAAACAACAACAGAAAGCCCTTTTCTCCTCTTATAAAGCAGCTCAGTTACACGTGTGTCAACTGTTCCTTAGAGTTGGCAATGGAGGAACTCTCTATAGTACCTAAGATTCTAGGAGATGGTTTAGAGCTTTATCAACTAAGCTGATACTTTCTTGGCACATCACTTTACTATCTAGTATGCAATCAAATCGGGCATTGAAAACTTCTTACAATATTTAACCAATGACATATATATGCTGTTTTTCAATGTATTAAATCATCACAAAGGAAATAATGGATTTATCTGTTATAGCCCAAGTTCTGATTCTCTTGCATCACTTTCCACTGTTCTCTAGTACATATTTTTCACCTCAGAAAGACAACAGTCCTCATTTACTTTTAATATCTCATGCTTATTCCTAACTCAAAATCATGATTTCTATTATTATCTGCCCTGAAATGTTTTTATCCTTTTAATCTTTATATTAATGTTCATACTTAGCCATCAGCTGCCAATAAAAGGTTTCTGTCTACTGATTTATTTTTTCCACCCTCCTCTGGCTGACTTCAGTGTCTCATTCCCTGAGCTCTGCGATAACATTTTGTGTTACAACAAACTCACATAAAAACCTATTTCTCTGAATTAGTTTTAAATATATAGAAAGCAAGCCCTACATCTAACTTAGAAAATGAAAATTCTTCAGTGCTTAAAAACAATAGACTATATACATGATAATAATGATCAATAAGTACCTGTGGAGTGGGGGTATATGGCATTCAAATCAGAGGAATGGAGAAATGTATTATTTTTTCTTTGTCAATTATGAATATAGAGATAGCTTAGGTTTCGCCTACTTCTGAATGCACCATTGCTACTGGGACTAGTGCATTCTAATTTCCGTGCTTATGACACTTAATATGCTGGCTTCTAAATGGATGTAACATTTCACTATACATGCCATCATTAGATTGCTTATATATTAAATAGAAAGAATATTTTATTTTTGAATTTTAAAAGGTCATTTTTCCCTTAACTGACTAAACCACATCCTGTTCAAGTAATTTTATTTCCAGATCCTTCTACTGGAAATTGAATTAATTGAAGCACTGTTCTTTTATAATGTATGATAGGCTTGGAAGAAAGGCTGCAACATTACTGCAGTTGGGGGAAAAAAATCTATAAATGAATCAATGGCAGCTTCCCCAGCCAAATATAGCTGTATGTCTTTTAAAATTTTAGTGAGGATTAAAACTGTCATTTTAGTGCATCACTCAATTTAACATGTAGAATAATGTTCTTTGGTGAATGATGCAGGATAATGATATAATAACTGGAAGGATGTAATGACAAATGCCTGGGATAAAAGCTATACTTGTTTGAATTATTTTTTTTTTTCCTTTTTAAAATGTAAAGGGTCTTATAAACAGAGGCTTCTGGATACTGCTCTGTGATAATTAGCTAATAAGAGTATAGCCTGGGGACACCTGGGTGGCTCAGTCGGTTAAGCTTCTGCCTTCGGCTCAGGTCATGATCCTAGGGTCCTGGGATCAAGTCCCATATCAGTCTCCCTGTTCAGTGGGGAGCCTGCTTCTCCCTCTGCCTCTGCGTGCCACTCCCCCTGCTTGTGTGCACGTGTGTGCGCGCTCTCACTCTCTGACAAATAAATAAATAAAATCTAAAATAAAAGTATAGCCTCATCTGTAAACTGGGAATGCTGATACTCCCTTCCAAAAGTTAAAGATACTTTATTTTGATAGATGTTCAGTAATGCAAGTAACTAATTATTTTTTTAAAGATTTTATTCATTTGAGAGAGAGAGAGAGTGAGAGCTCAAGCAGGCAGAGGGGCAGAGGGAGAGGAAGAAAAAGACTCACTGCTAAGCAGGGAGCCTGATTTGGGGCTCGATCCCAGGACCCTGGGATCATGACCTGAGCTGAAGGCAGACACTTAACCGACTGAGCCACACAAGACCCCCAATAACTCATTATTTTTACTATTTTTATATATTTTTTAAAGATTTTATTTATTTATTTGAGAGAGAGAGAATGAGAGATAGAGAGCACGAGAGGGAAGAGGGTCAGAGGGAGAAGCAGACTCCCCGCTGAGCAGGGAGCCCGATGTGGAACTCGATCCCGGGTCTCCGGGATCATGACCTGAGCCGAAGGCAGTCGCTTAACCAACTGAGGCACCCAGGCGCCCTATTTTTACTATTTTTGTACTAAAGCTAAGCCGATACTGCAATTACATTAATGCATCTAAAATCCAAGCTTCAACAATAGACACAAATGAATTATACCTTCATACCCCAAATTCATTTAAATCTTTTTTATGTGATATATATCTATCAAATTTGTATTTTTATATATACACACACATTTATATATATATACGTATATATACACATATATATACACACACACTAAATAGAAGATTCTAATTGTGCACAAATACTGACAATTGATATTTTTATTGACTTTATATATCTGTTTGATAAGCTTCTGTGATATCAAACACTGTACTCCTCACCTGAGTTCCTGGTGTACACAGACAGTTACCGAGTGACAGACTGCAGAATCATTAAGTTGGAATGTTTTCTCATTGCAACAGCAAAATTCAACTAATGTTGATTAATTTGTCATAAAAATCACAAAATAAACACTTCTGCAGGCCAGTGGGGATAAGTGTTAAAAATGAAATTTATGCCTGAAGACCCAACCTTCCATTTTCCCCTTTACCTTTACAAACTTTATTCCTCTCCCTCCATCTTTCCATAGAAAATTTTATTGTAGTTCTCTTGCTTTACTGCTCATCAATTCCTCTCCCACCCTCCCACCTTCCTCTCTTCATTGTCCATAGATTTTCAATCTTTTATCCTGACTGATACTCTAGAATTTGACTGAAAATTATTTCAATATCAGGAACTGAATGAGAGTTTTCCTGGAATATGAAAATGAGATACCCAAGGGTATCTGATCATTGGATTCCTGTATATCTTTGGGTAACCAAAATAGTGCTTTAGATTTTTTGCTGCAAAGAACAGAGTGTCCTCTTCTATTGAAAAATTATCTGTTCCTTATGTCATTAAGTTTTATTACTCTAATGTGCTTCTCCTGTGTTAACTACAAAGGACCCCAAAGGAGAGTGTAATTGAGCCACAATGTGACTCTCTACTTACTCCTCTCACCTTGGGAAGTCATGCTGCCCGGTAGTTATTTATGTTGATTACTAATACAATGCAAGACATACACAATCTAAATGCATAATACAGGACCTAGTATTGTGACTCAGTCAACGTGAAATGAATGCAAGATTATGATATATTTCTATTGGCTTTGAACAGAAATAAAAGAGTAGAAGCACCAAAGAAACACAGATAAAATTTATTTCAAAAAATTGCAAGTGCAACATCAGTGGGTATGGTAGATTTCTACATTACCCAAACATGTGAAGTTGTACATAAGAAATGATAAGGTTTCTAATACCTAAACTGAGCAAAAAGTAAATGTGGGGTGGAAAGATGTGCAAGAAGCTACCACCATCTAATATTGTCTTGAATGTGTGAGAGATTATGAGAAATGTATACTGAACAAAAATTCTTGTGTGTGTGTTTATGTCTTGAGCCAAACTCCTGTTCAGCACTTTGCATTTGAAAATGTCTTGATTGTCATATTTAGAGATATTATCTTGAGAAGGGAGGAACACTAGAAAAATATAGCATGTTCTGCCTCTTTGCAATTCTATATAGACAATTTTTAAAAACTCTTGTAATTCAGAGGAATTCATAGTAAAGAGAATCTTATAAATGAGATCAAATGATAAGAAAATGGTTGGTGATGAAGAGATATCAGAAAACTTGAGATGCTTATGACACCCAAAGACGCAGCTGGTAACTCTCTAGAACATTGCCGTAAACTCTCATTACCCCAGTGTGATGACAATTGTTCATGCTTTCCACAGCTGTTCGGATTGCCAGAGCAGCTGTTACCTGCGAAATAATATTTGAAGAGATTAGTCTTATGTAGACTACATCCAATAACACTCTTAAAGAGTGAGACGTAGAGGACAAGTAATGCAGCAACACAAGTAAAGCACAAATAATGTTAGGTCTGAGGTGTCAATTGAAGAAACGTTGGTAATTCATGGGGATTAATGTTTTGATTTCTCAAACCTGTCTCTCAAGCTACTGAAGTGATTTCCGTAATTAAGTTTTTACTCCATTTACAGGAAGAATGACTTTGGCAAATTTATAATTAATTGTGATTTGGTATCTTATGCAGATAAGTTGTCTTAATTATTATTGCCCTGATAATTCTTAAACTGAACACTGACTTTTTTTTTTAGGTTTTATAAAAGACATAAAAAAATCTTTGCAAAATTATTTTTAACTGAGACTTCAGAAATATTTTTCATTGCTTCAGTTAATTTTTAAACCTCTAGCATTGAGCAGATGTTCACGATCAGCTGAAAATTCATTGGTAATTTTCCACCTGTCGTGGAACTCTGTTTTGAAGAGACTGTAAATGGCTAATTGTTACTGACAACAGTATTTCTTTTTCTTATTCAGAACCTGTAGATATTGAGTTTGTTTGAATGATACTAATGAAGTTCAAAACACTCTATCAAATCCAGAGAATTTTGTTCTTCCATGTGCCCTATCATTTTATGTGAATTAGATCTTTTTTATTATTATCTTCTATTTTATTATTTTACTAGAAGTAGTAATAAAATATTACTGTATGCAAGAACATTACCTCTGATCTCCCTAATAATAAAAGGGTCTAGGACTGTTTTCTGAAGGCTTTTCAATAGGCATTTTCACTTCCTAGTAACTTTCAGTTTTGTCCATAAAGGAAGATATGACCAAACAAGGAGGTATTTTTCACTATAACCTAAAAAGATGGAAGTTGGTAAAGTTCAAAATAAAGCTGACATTCAAGTGACGGTGTAGGGTTAAATATATATCTCTTACAAAATATTTTTTTATTATAATCATACTTTTTGCCATGAAATATCTAAAACATTTATTCCATCTTTGTAATTTACAGCTAATCTTTTTCTTCATAGTGTAGTGTCTACAAAATTTTGAAGTAAATACCTAGTAATAGTGACATAATAAGCGTCCTTGTTATGAGGCATCTGTACATCTATATGTAGTATTTCTTGTAAAATTTAGACACTGGGTGTTATAGGCAACTAAAGAATCATTGAGGGCGCCTGGGTGGCTCTGATGGTTAAGTGTCTGCCTTCGGCTCAGGTCATGATCCCAGGGTCCTGGGATCGAATTCCGCATCAGGCTCCCTGCTCAGCAGGGAGCCTGCTTCTCCCTTTGCTTCTCTCTCTCTCTCTTTCTCTCTGTCTCTCGTGAATAAATAAATAAAATCTTAAAAAAAAAGAATCATTGAACACTACATCATAAACTAATGATGTATTATATGCTGGCTAATTGAAAATAATAATACAAATAATAATAAATTAAAAAAGAAAAATAAAATAAAAACAAACTACCACAAAAAATTTAGACATGTAATTGCTTTCAACAGAGATATTCTTAAATGTAGATATGAAAATTTGCTTTATGTTTAAAAGCAGTGTTGATGACATCAACTCTATAAAAAAAAAGACCACTTTTAGAATTGGCTAAACTGTTTGCAGAGTTTGGATTTGTTAAGAAGGCTTAAAATTGGGATTCATATGATTACTTCATTGTAAAATAGACTTATTTAGGGATAATGAAGGATTAATAATGCATTTAGCATTTCTACAGTGACTATTCTTGACTAAGAAATGGAATATTAAGAGGAATAGAGAAAGACATAGCTTAATAAAATTATGCTGTCTACATATTTGACTAGAATTTCTAGATGATTTTACATTTTTAGTTTTTTTGCCTTCAAGAAAAAATTATTTTCAAAAAGTTTTTATTTAAATTCCAGTTAGTTAACATACAGCATAATATTAATTTCAGGTGTAAAATTTAGTGCTTCCAAACTTCCATATGACACCCAGTGTTCATCACAGTGCCCTCCTTAAGCCCCATCACCTATTTCACCCATCCCCCCACCCCCTCCCCTCTGGTAAGCATCAATTTTTTCTCTATAGGTAAGAGTCTGTTTCTTGATTTGCCTCTCCCTTTCTCTTCTTTTTTCCTCCCTCAGCTCATTTGTTTTGTTTCTTAATTTTCACACATGAGTGAAACCATATGGTATTTGTCTGTCTCTGCCTGATTTATTTCGTTTAGCATAGTACTCTCTAGCTCCATCCACATTGTTGCTAACAACAAGATTTCATTCTTGTTTGTGACTGAGTAATATTCCATTATATACATACATACGTACCACCTTTTTTATCTAGTCATCAGGCAATAGACATTTGGGGTGTTTCACTAATTTGGCTATTGTTGGTTATGCTGCTATAAACTTTGGGGTGCATTTATCCCTTTGAATTAGCATTTTTGTATTCTTTGGGTAAATACCAAGTAGTGCAATTGCTGGGTCATAGGGTAGTTCTATTTTTAACTTTTTGAGGAAACTCCATGCTGTTTTCCAGAGTGGCTGCTCCAGTTTGCATTCCCACCAATAGTACAGGAAATTTCCCCATTCTCCACATCCTCACCGACACCCTGTTGTGCCTTGTGTTTTTGATTTTAGCCATTCTAACAGGTGTGATCTCATTGTAGTTTTGATTTGCATGTCCCTGATGATGAGTGATGTTGAACATCTTTTCATGTGTCTGTTGGCCATCTGCATGTCTTCTTTGGAAAAAAATGTCTATTCATATCTTCTGCCCATATTTTAACTGGATATTCATTTTTTTGGTATTGAGTTTTATAAGTTCTTTATATATTTTGGATACTAACCCTTTATCAGATATGTCATTTACAAATATCTTCTTCCATTCCATAGGTTGCCTGTTAAGTTTTGTTGATTGTTTTCTTCACCGCGCAGGTTTTTATTTGATGTAGTCCCAGTAGTTCATTTTTGTTTGTGTTTCCCTTGCCCCAGGAGACATATCTAGTAAGAAATTGCTATGGCTGAGGTCAAAGAGGTTACTGCCTATATTTTCCTGTAGGATTTTGATGGTTTCATGTCCCACATTTAAGTCTTTAATTCATTTTTAATTTATTTTCACATATAGTGTAAGAAAGTGGTCCAGTTTCATTCTTCTGCATGTTGCTGTCCAGTTTTCCCAACACCATTTGTTGAAGAAATGGTCTTTTTTCCCATTGGATATTCTTTCCTGCTTTGTCAAAGAAAAATTGACCATATAGTTTTGGGTTCATTTCTGGGTTTTCTATTCTGTTCCATTGATCTATGTGTTTATTTTTGTGCCAATACCATACTCTCTTGATCACTACAACTTTGTGATATAGCTTAAAGACTGGAATTGTGATGCCTCCAGTTTTTTCAAGGTTGCTTTGGCTATTTTGGGTCTTTTGTGGTTCCCTACAAATTTTAGGATTTTTATTCTAGCTCTATGAAAAATGCTGGTAGTGTTTTGATGGGGATTGTATTAAATGTGTACATTGCTTTGGGTATTATAGATATTTTAACAATATTTGTTTTTCTGATACATTAGCATGGAATGTCTTTCCATTTCTTTGTGTCCTCTTTGATTTATTTCATCAGTTTTTATAGTTTTCAGAGTACATGTCTTTCACCTCTTTGGTTAGGTTTGTTCCTAGGTATCTTATGGTTTTTGGTGCAATGGTAAATATGATTGATTCCTTCATTTCTCTTTCTGCTGCTTTATTATTAGTGTATAGAAATGCCACAGATTTTTGTACATTGATTTTGTATCCTGCGACTTTACTGAATTCATGTATCAGTTCTAGGGATTTTTTTGGCAGAGTCTTTGAGTTTTCTACATAAAGTATCATGTCATCTGCAAATAGTGAAAGTTTGACTTCTTCCTTGCTGATTTGGATGTCTTTTATTTCTTTTTGTTGTCTGACTGGTGAGGCTAGGGCTTCCAGTATTATGTTAAATAACAGTGGTAAGAGTGGACATCCTTGTATTGTTCCTCACCATAGAGAAAAAGCTCTCAGTTTTTCCCCACTGAGTATGATGTTAACTGTGGGGTTTTAATATATGGCCTTTATTATGTTGAGGAATGTTCCCTCTAAACCTACTTTGTTGACAGTCTTTATCATGGATGACTATTGTACTTTGTCAAATGCATTTTTTGTATCTATTGAAATGATAATATGGTTTTTATCCTTTCTTTTATTATTAATTATTTTCTATTATTAATATAGAGTATCATGTTGATTGATTTGCCAATATTGAGCCACCCTTTGCAACCCAGGAATAAATCCCACTTGATCATGATGAGTGATTCTTTTAATGTAATCTTGGATCTGGTTTGCTAGTATTTTATTAAGAATTTCTGCATCCACGTTCATTGGGGATAGTGGCCGGTAGTTCTATTTCTTAGTGGAGTCTTTCTTGGTTTTGGTATCAAGGTAATGTTGGTCTCATAGAAGGAATTTGGAAATTTTCCTTCCTTTTCTATTTTTTGGAATGGTTTGAGAAGAATAGGTATTAACTCTTTTTTAAATGTTTGGTAGATTTCACCTGTGAAAGCGTCTGGCCCTGGACTTTTGTTTTTTGATGGATTTTTATTACTCATTCAATTTCTTTGCTGCTTATTAGTTCAAGTTTTTCTATTTCTTCCTGTTTCAGTTTTGGTAATGTATATATATCTAGGAATTTATCCATTTCTTCCAGGTTGTCCAATTTGTTGGCATTTATATTGCATTTCTGTGGTGTTGGTTGTTATTTCTCCTCTCTCATTTGTGATTTTATTTGAAAATAATTCATTTTCACTTAATTCTAAGTTCAAGCCTAAATTTTGAAAATGCAAATAAATGAATCTTTCCTTTTTTATTTAAAATATGTTCTGTTTACTATGTTTTAATTAGTCTACCAAATGATTTTTTATTATTATGTTCATTTAGCCAACATATAGTACATCATTAGTTTTTGATTTACATGTAGTTAATTATTCAATTTTCATAACAACCATAAAATAAAGCTATCATATTATTTGGTTGTTTTAATTTTTATTTTTACAGTAAATCTGCATATATTGAAAAGTATAAATATTTGTGTAAAATTTCATGAATTTAGACAAATGTAATCAATCATCCTCAATAATTAATAATCTTCTCAGAATATATATATAATAATGGGATCACTTCTTTTGGCCTATTGGACTTCCTTAATATTTCATGTAAGGCAATTGTGCTACCAATAAATTCTCTCAGTTTTTATTTATCTAGGAAAGTTTTTATTTTCTAGATATAGGATTCTCGATTGACAGTTTCTTCTTTGAGCATTTTAAGTATATTATCCCACTCTTTTTGGCCTGCATTGTTTTTTATTGGGTTTTCCTTTTAATAGCTGGTGATTAGAATACATATTTTTCATTGAAGTATTGATCTGTTCCCTAATTAGAGAAAACCGTGGGTAGGTTGGTTTCTTGAGAGTTGTTTCTTTCTTTCTAGGGTGAGGATAGGGCTCAAGGGTAAGTTCATTGTAATTTTTAACATATGGGAAACCATCTTGTATGAAATAAATGTTCTTATTGTATTGTGACAGGCAGAAACCCAGAATAAAAACTCCCAGTTGTAAACCTCACAACTATTTATTGATCTTGCTTTATTTTTATTTTTATTTCTTTTTTATTTAGTTCATTTACTTTTCTCTATGCCACTACTGCCACTAACTTGTTTTTTTTTAATATTTTTTTATAGATTTTATTTATTTATTTGAGAGAGAGAGAATGAGAGATAGAGAGCATGAGAGGGAAGAGGGTCAGAGGGAGAAGCAGACTCCCTGCTGAGCAGGGAGCCCGATGTGGGACTCGATCCCAGGACTCCAGGATCATGACCTGAGCCGAAGGCAGTCGCTTAACCAACTGAGCCACCCAGGCGCCCTGCCACTAACTTGTGTCTCCTGTCCACTAGGAGTCTTTGTCCACTTTCTAGCTCCAATTTTTTATTTGTGTCCAGTTGTCTTCCACACTGCAGAGTTATCTTACTGTTAGCAAATTTGAAAATATTTTCCCCTCCTTAAAACTTTTGGAGGAACTTCTATTGCCATTATGACAAAAATCAAAACCATGTACCTTTTTACAAGGTTTTCCAATATCTTATTCCTTCTCATTTCTTTTCTTTCATAAATGACTCCCTTCTCTTCACTCTCTAAGCCCTAGATAAGCTGAATTCTTCATTCACACCGTATTTCCACTCACCTCTGAGACTTTGTATCCTTTTTCCCTGCATGGAATTAAACCTCACCTCTCTTTTACTACTGTCTCAGCACACCGGTCCTATGCCAACTTCATCACTTTCTCTGAGTAGTTTTTTGTATGTAATTTCCATCCTAGGAGCTCACATAAAGCATCATTTTCTTATTAAAGCATTCATCTGTGGAGAAAGCAACCACTGGACCTTATACACTGTTGTTTACAACAGCTACCCACAATGTGTAAAACAATATTAAACCCTTTTTTGAACAATATCTCCAAACAATATTAAACCCTTTTTTGAACAATATCTCCATCTGTATTAAATCTTTGAAAAATAATTGTACATAAAAAATGTTTAAAATAATGCACATCTGAGAACAGATGCTTTTGAAGTTCTAAAGATATTATTTGAAGATTTGCTTCTGTAAATAATTCATGTCTTTATATATATTTGAATTTAGTAGAATTTACCAAAATGTGATTCATACAAAATGGTGGTTCACAACTCCAAATGAATTGTAATGTATGCTTGAAACCTAAAGTGTAAACTTCAATTAAGTTAACATTCTCATGTAGAAAGTATAAAATGTATATGAGAAATATAGTAAATTTGCATTGTCCTTTAATTATAAGAATATTACTATAATAAAATTTTTATCTTGAGAAAATCAAACATTTTACATGTCTTTGATTGAAGAGTTAATAAAATGTAGGTTGCAAAATATACATGACTGGCTTTGGCTACATATAAGAATTCTCTTATTTTTCCTCTTCATTTCCATGTCAGGTAATTTTCTTGAATTCCCTATTTTTATCACTTTTTTTTTATGGCAGTCTGTGAGATTCTTCTTGACTAGCCAGGATAATTATGCATTTTCTATACTGGTAAATTTATTTAAAAAAAATCAATGAGGTCATATTCAGTGGAATACTTACAGAACAAATTTGTGAGTAAATTTATTTTTTCAATAGTTTTTAGTTGGTAGAAGAAATAAGATTCATAGTTATATGTTCAGAAAAACATCTCCTAGAATTACCAACTTATTTTTCCAGGTTTGTAGAAACAAATAGGGTAGAGAATCTCAGTAATTTCTTATAATCAAGTGAAAACATGCCAACCTTATAATGATGGAGAAATAAATCAATGAAACACATAGTGTGTAATCCCTAGGTGTTTATGTGAATAAATTCCTTTTGCCACAACAAACATTAAAGAAACTGTGCAAGGATCATAATCTTGTATTTCAATGTTATTTTATTTAATAGAAAACAGTATTTTTTTGTTGTTGTTAAAGATATTAACAAGACATCTTATTTTCCTTTCAACATATTCATTACATTCAAAGGTGGGCTCACTGTCCCCAAAACTAGTTTTCCTCCTGTATTATGAATGTTGATTAATTCTGCTTTCATCCACATCTAACAAACTTAACTTCTCTTCTGTTGCTCTTTTCTAATTCAATAAATTGTTGAATCCTTTCTATTCTATCATATTAGTAGTCTTTATTGGTTTCATTCCTTCTGTATGTCCTCTGTTAACACCTTCATCCAACCCTTTCTGTTTCTCCTTAACGTTTGCAATAGAGTTTTACCCAGAATATTTTGTGATTATTTTTTCACACTGCTACTAGAATAACTTTCTAAACCTTTTCATTTTTCTTCTTAGAATTTTCAATGACTCCCTATCACCATCAAGATAAAATCTAATTCCTTAGCTATAACTTGAGATGATATTTTTTATTTGACTGCTGTATAAACTGTTTCAAGTATACTGATCAAGTTGCTCATTCTAAAAAAAATATTTTATAAAGAAAACAGAAAGATTTACTTGGGTATAATGAACCAAAAAGTCATGTTACCTCCTCCTTATGTTCCCTCACAAATCTCTTACCTTTGGTTCCAAGGTAGGGTGATTTTACAGTCTGGTTTAGAGGATCTATTCTGCTTCACAATAGATATGGTAATAGATATAACATTAGGGAATTCTCTTAGATTGTGCCTTGACTGTAACAGGGTTCTTATTTTTAGAATAAAAAAAATTAAAAGTGAAAAGTTATTTCTGGTCAGGTCTCAGTGCATCACCTGAACACACAAAGTTTACTTGGCCACTGGATCCAATCTACTGTGTGCCTGTTCCTGAATTGGTAACTCATTCTTTCCCAGTGCATTGACCCAAGAAATGGAATTTATTTATTGTTAGTTTATTTGTCTATTTATTCCTGAAGCTTACATCCTTTGCCTGGGTCTTATTTCTTATACACTCAACTTTACTTGCATAATGAAACAATCTTATGAAGTTATGGTAATAGAATATTCTCGTAGCTAACATTAGCTAACCAGGTTGGGGATCCAATTTTTTGTTACTGTTATAGCTCAGGTGTTCACTTGTATGATAGGAACATAAGTTAGTTTCTATTTCAACTCAAATTTTCCCACAGGAATAACTAAAATAATATGTAGGGAAGTGGGAGAAGGGATTCCTAGAGCTCCTAAATCTTAATCCATTGCAGATTATTTTTGTTAATTTATTACATTCTTTATTTTAATAAAAGTATCTATTTTGTCACAGATATTCTCTCCTATAATGGTGGTCATTGATTTTTTTCATAGTGGATCATCACATCTAAATTATAAGGAGGAATATTAAAATAAGAGAAAAATATTTGTTAAAATCATGGCAAAAATTCTGATTCATATAAACAGCAACAAAATTTACATAATTTGGTTACTCTGTTATGTTTTCTAGCTGAAGTTGACTCTTTTTATGGCAATAGTGTATATATACACCTTCCAATTATTTAGTTGCCAATTTTTAGTTTATTCAATTACAGATAAGTTTTCTAATAAAATTTGGATTTACATTATTTCAAACTTTGTGGAAAAAACATATAGCTTGTATGAGGTCTGGCAGCTTCTACTGGATGACCATCTATACAGCTAGAGAAGAGAGACCAGGGAATCAGGGCACATAACCAGCTTCAATTGCCAGTCAAAGGCATGAGGCCCTCCTGGACACCCAGCTCCTGTCAAGTTCCAAGTTGAATTCAGCCTCCTGCATGTCCAAGATAAATCATGTGGAGCAGAACCCTGCATGCATTCTTGACCCACAGAATAATGAGACATAATATTGCATAGTTTGAAGACTCGGAGTGTGGGGGAAGTTCGTCATAGAGATATATGTGCATAATAAACATTTACTTTAAATAAGGCTATATTGTCTCTGCAATTCATAAATAGATTGCATTCTTTATTTTCTCTTTAGATGAAATAATTGGAAAGAGAATTAAAAGTAATCTAATGTATATTGTCTCCTGGTAACTATTTATAATATCGTCATTCTTTAAAAGTGTTTCCTATATCTCTTTTATTACTATCTGGCTTTGTGTTGTTTGTACAATTTATTTCCCTCCAGGAGGTATATCCTCCTTATTTATCTTTAATTTTTATTAAAGATATTAAACAACAATAAGACTTATTTATAATAACGTTTTTTATTATGTGCAAGTGATTAATAAGCCAAGTATAGGTTGGCATTGAATAGGATAGGACTTTTGTACCTACCTGTATAGGACTTTTGTGTTTTGAAATCACACCATTTTAATAAGGCAGATTTTTTTGGCCACATATCAGGATCCATTATACCAGACTCTTCTGGGTGAAGCCCATAAAGTAGCATTTTGGACTATTTCCCTCAGGGAGCTACACACACATGAAAGTTTCAGCACAATTGTTCTCTAGACTCTTATAGAAAAGGGGAAATTGTCATATTAATTTAGCTGCACTTATGTATCAGAAAAATAAAAATGAAATGACAGAATTAGTACCTTTGATGAGGGTAGAGGGGAAAAATTTATTTTCCAAGTCGTGAGATTATCATGTAGATATGCATAGTATCATCAGAGTTTTACAGTATTTTATGAGGAAGAATTATAGTTTTTAAAGACACTGGATTAATAGTGCATCATATAAATTTACTAAATATTCATATAAAGCCTTTATAACCTATCAGAAATCAGATTTTTCTGTTATATTTTCTTTAGTTACTATTTTTTCTAATCACTAATTTATTTCATAAAAATGTATCATAAAATTTCCCTGTTGAGGTTTTTTAAGTAATTAGAATCACACTGGCAATGATATTGACAAACTTTATATTAGCTTTATATTCATTTCTCATATTTTCTTAGATTTGAGAATGACAACCATTTCATATATTTTTTAGTATTTTCCAAAAATACTATCTCTATACCATGTTTGATGCACTATCTTATCTGACACTCCTCAAAAATTCCTTGAATATTATAATCTATAGCCTCTAAATGAAATGCTGTTTTCTACTACCCAAATAATGTATCAGTCAGACACCTGGCAGTCAAGGTTGATCTGTTGTACAAGGTTAAGAGAACCAACAATAATAGTGAAGCATCTAGGATCAGAACTATTCAAATACTTTTAACAGTAGTCCCTCTCCCTATACTTTAGCCTGGCTGGTAACTGTCTAGAATGAGCTGTATCAATGAGAGAAGAGCTACTCAATGGTATACATGGACATTGGTAGAGGAGCAAATCATACAGAAGGATGCAGCAGGGCGAGGGGTGAGATATTACTACCTCCACCTCCTTCCTTCTGATCTCATTCTTTTGCCTCCCATTGGCCAAAGCCAACCATATGTCAGAGGGGAAAAAGGAGTCTGGACTGGATGATAAAGTTTATAGGGAACTTCCCAGGGCACAGAACAGGTAGGAAAGTAGGGGAATATGGATTTGAACGGCAAAAATCTGTGCTTATCCTTTGTGTAGATAGATGAAAACTTCAGGTCAACTAACCAGAGGAAATAGAAGAATCTCATCAACTTCTGTATTTTTGCAGGGGGATTTTAATTCAGTCATCACCAGTAGATTTCATATAAGGTGGCAGGAAAAAGCAGGAGATACTAAATAATTATTGTTACAATCTTCACTTCTGTCCTTTGTCTTGAAGTCTAAGAAGATATTTCCACAGTCCTTCTACCAGCATTCCATGTTCTTTTATCTCATCCTGCCCCTTGATGTATTGGCATGCTTTAATGCAACAAGAATAACAAGAGGCAGCCAGAGAATGCAGAGAATGCCTGAAGGCCTGAGTATAGTCCAACTCACCTCATTTTTCTCCTTGTGATCAAGATTCTAATAGTTTAACAGTTGGAAGATTTGTCTCCTCAGTTCTTGAATTGAATTGAAAACCTTCGCTAGTTCAATGGCTATAAAACAGGGGATGTGTTGATTTGCCATAGATATGATGCCACATCTGGAATCACAGCTGTGATTAGTGTCACTGCCTGAACAAGGTTATGATAACCCACAGTTATTATCCAAGACTCATCTGATTTTTGCACTGATCCAATAAACAAATTAAAGAGGGACATAGTGGGAATTATTACCCTAGCATCATTCAGATTTTTGGTAATAGCACTAACATCTGCACTTTTCTCAAAATATAGTGATGTTTTTGGTTATTATTTTGGTGAGAGATGGGAGGCAGTTCTACTTGGTCCTGCCTACAAAATCAGCCTTGACTATTCTTGTGAGATTTCTCTCAGTTAATAAGTATATCTCCTCATTATACATTTTGGAATGAGAAAATAACTGCAGCTTACTTCTACAGTCCCACAAAACTATTTGGAAGATATACTGAGACAATCTTTCACATGAATTGATTAATCCCACTCTTAACTAGAAAGCCCTTTGGTTCCCCAGGAAACAGGAAAGTCAGTTCAGAGGCAGAGGTTCTGAGTATTTCCCTTTCCAACGTAAAGAGTCACCTTGATATATGGCCAACACTTCAATTGGGAGTTGAGCTTAGACTAAAAGGAAGAAATAGAGTGTACATTTAGTGCTTGCATTGCACAGTGTATTCTCAACATAATGTGGCCTACCCCTTAAGGGTGTTGTGTCTCTGAACTGGTTGGGTACCACAGAAGATATCATAAAATATGACATAATCCAAACATTCCAAAAAAGGATATTCTAGAATGGGCAGGGTTTAGGAATAAATAACACAACCTCTCTCATCTCTCTTTCTCTGCTCTCTTGGTGGTAATTCCCTTTGATTAACTTCAATCAGAAGACAGATGGCAAGGGAACACTGCTGATACAGTCTTCAGAGACTGGCCTCCTAGAAAATAGCCTAAGCAGAGAAAAGCAGAGACTAAATAGATGATGGTTCAGGAGGAGCAAAGAGAATAAACAGAAGAGTAAGAATATGCAACCAACTCTCTTAAATGTGAGATAGGGAATCCACTGCACTTGAAGAAATGGCTTAGACAGACCTTTATACGTCACAGAACCCCTAATCATAAGACTTAAACAAGTGGGAGAAGGATTTAGTCAAATTATTGAAACCATTTCCAGACATTGGGGATCGTGTACATTTTTTTCTTTAGAATTGTTCAGATTGAATAATGTCATGTGATAAAAATTCTGTTAATAAGAGTAATAATATGACATACAATTGAGAATAAAATGTGGTCATGCACAAGTAAAATCTGTGCGTAACTTAACTCATTTAACTACAACAAGAATTCCACAAGATTGTTACTGATAATTCTGTAAGAATTCTAAAAATTCTACAAGATTTTACTTATAAATTATATTTTCCAGCATAGGATTTACATCACTTTTAGTAAGCACATGTTCTCAGTACCATTGCAGTAAAAAAGAAAGAAAGAAAAGAAGAAATAAAGGAAGAGTTAAGAAAAGAAAGAATAAATGAAAGAAAAAAAAGAAGAGAAAAAAAGAAAAACAGAAAAAAAAATACAGGCACTGCCTTCCTTTTCATTTTTAAAAAGAACTTAGCGGTGCAATGACTCTATCAAAATCAATCTTTGACAAAGCAGGAAAGAATGTCCAATGGAAAAAAGACAGTCTCTTCAACAAATGGTGTTGGGAAAATTGGACAGCCACATGCAGAAGAATGAAACTGGACCATTTCCTTACACCACACACAAAAATAGACTCCAAATGGTTGAAAGACCTAAACGTGAGACAGGAGTCCATCAAAATCCTAAAGGAGAACACAGGTAGCAACCTCTTCGACCTCAGCCGCAGCAACTTCTTCCTAGAAACATCGCCAAAGGCACGGGAAGCCAGGGCAAAAATGAACTATTGGGATTTCATCAAGATAAAAAGCTTTTGCACAGCAAAAGAAACAGTCCACAAAACCAAAAGACAACCGACAGAATGGGAGAAAATATTTGCAAATGACCTATCAGATAAAGGGCTAGTATCCAGAATCTATAAAGAACTTATCAAACTCAACACCCAAAGAACAAATAATCCAATCAAGAAATGGGCAGAAGACATGAACAGACATTTTTCCAAAGAAGACATTCAAATGGCCAACAGGCACTTGAAAAAGTGCTCAACATTGCTCGGCATCAGGGAAATCCAAATCAAAACCTCAATGAGATACCACCTCACACCCGTCAGAATGGCTAAAATTAACAGGTCAGGGAACGACAGATGTTGGCGGGGATGTGGAAAAAGGGGAACCCTCCTACACTGTTGACGGGAATGCAAGCTGGTGCAACCCCTCTGGAAAAAAGTATGGAGGTTCCTCAAACAGTTGAAATTAGAGCTACCATTCGATCCAGCAATTGAACTACTGGGTATTTACCCCAAAGATAAAAATGTAGGGACCCGAAGGGGTACGTGCACTCCAATGTTTATAGCAGCAATGTCCACAATAGCCAAACTATGGAAAGAGCCAAGATGTCCATCGACAGATGAATGGATAAAGAAGATGTGGTATATATACACAATGGAATATTATGCAGCCATCAAAAGGAATGAGATCTTGCCATTTGCAACGACGTGGATGGAACTGGAGGGTGTTATGCTTAGTGAAATAAGTCAATCAGAGAAAGACATGTATCATATGACCTCACTGATATGAGGAATTCTTAATCTCAGGAACAAACTGAGGGATGCTGGAGTGGTCGGGGGTGGGAGGGATGGGGTGGCTGGGTGATAGACATTGGGGAGGGTATGTGCTACGGTGAGCGCTGTTAATTGTGTAAGACTGTTGAATCACAGATCGGTACTTCTGAAACAAATAACGCAACATATTTTAAGAAAAAAGAAAGAAAAGAAGATAGCAGGAGAGGAAGAATGAAGGGGAGTAAGTCAGAGGGGGAGACGAACCAGGAGAGATGATGGACTCTGAAAAACAAACTGAGGTTTCTAGAGGGGAGGAGGGTAGGGGGATGGGTTAGCCTGGTCATGGGTATTAAAGAGGGCACATTCTGCATGGAGCACTGGGTGTTAGGAACAAACAATGAATCATGGAACACTACACCAAAACAAATGATGTAATATAATGGTGATTAACATAACAATAAAAAATTTAAAAAAAAATCAATCTACTGTCCTAACTCAGAGACTTTCTCTCTCTCTTTTTTTTTTTACAGTATATCTCAGTTATGCTTTCTTTTCTTTTAAAGATTTATTTATTTTATTTTATTTTTAAGATTTTTTTTATTTATTTATTTGAGAGAGAGAATGAGAGAGAGAGAGAGAGCACATGAGAGGAGGGAGGGTCAGAGGGAGAAGCAGACTCCCTGCTGAGCAGGGAGCCCGATGCGGGACTCGATCCCGGGACTCCAGGATCATGACCTGAGCCGAAGGCAGTTGCTTAACCAACTGAGCCACCCAGGCGCCCTCAGTTATGCTTTCTGATCCATATATTTTAACAAACATTCATCAGCACATTTTAAAGTCAATCTAAGCTACTATTCTAGATATTAATAATTCCTCATAATTTACAATATGAAAAGTCACTGATCTCATCTAGATAATCTGGCATAGATTATCTAGATTTTTATAAAATTTAAAATTCTATACAATGTTTGACTATAATTTAATATAGAGATATGGATTCACATTTTCTACTCAGCTGCTGTCTGTGGGCGTGATTATGGAAGAAAGAGTCATGAAGTGAAACAGAACAGATCTGGCATACACAGTGATTCATGACATGACTCAAAAGTAGGAAGAAACTTATAAATCATTCCCTTTCCTTCCAAAAATAAGTGTTAGCAGATTTTTATTGATGCCATTCTAAGTTCTCCATGTGACAACATCATTATCTAAACTTAGAAGCAATATTCCTACAGGTGAAACAGGGAAAAACTGCAAAATAACTTTGACTGTGGTTGGTTGAATGATCCAAAATGATTGATTATTTGGATCCTTTGAGTCTTTTGAAGCAGCAACATCTTTGAGTTCTGTGGACTAAAAAAAAAATGGATCCCAGTGAGGACATTTGCTGAGTTTGTGAACTAAGGTATTTCTTAATCAACATTTCTGGGGCACTTCTAATTTCATTGTTGAGGTCACTCCTCAAAGTATTTAGAATTGTTCTTGTCGGTGAAGTGATCCTGACTTTTCTACTAGAATTCCTCACAGATTCATGGAATTACCTTTTTATACAAGTCTGTGGCTTAGATCCTTTTTAAAGACATTTTTTTTAAGATTTTATTTATTTATTTGAGAGAGAGAATGAGAGATAGAACGTACAAGAGGGAAGAGGGTCAGAGGGAGAAGCAGACTCCCCGCTGAGCAGGGAGCCTGATGTGGGACTCGATCCCGGGACTCCAGGATCATGACCTGAGCCGAAGGCAGTCACCAACCATCTGAGCCACCCAGGCGCCCTAAAGACATTTTTAAAAGAAAAATAATCATGTATCACACTTAGATAAAAAATATATATGGATTTATTATATTTATCTAAAAGTATGCGTATCTATGTTAAAAAAATTATATGTTGAATCTATACACCTTCCTGGTTGACAAAGGAACTTTAAGAATTCTGATAATACACTTCCCTATTATCCAATTTTGGTCTAAGCTTAAAAGAATATCTGCTATTCTTGGGAGACCTGGGTGGCTCAGTCGGTTGGGCCTCTAGATACTCTTGATTTTGGCACAGGTCATGACTTAAGGGTCATGAGATTGAGCCCCACATGGGGCTCTATGCCTGAGTCTGCTTGAAATTCTCTCTCTCTCTCCCTCTGCTCCTCCCCTGCCAGCAGTCTCATTCACTCTCTCTCTTTGAAATAAATAAAATTTAATAAAAAGAAGGTTTTAAGATTTTATTTATTTATTTATTTGAAAAAGCGAGTGTGAGTGAGGGAAGAGGCAGAAAGGGAGGGAAAGAGAAAGAATCCCAAGCAGACTTCCCACTGAGCACCGAGCCCAATGTGGAGCTTAATCTCACAACCACAAGATCATGACCTGAGCTGAAACCAAGAGTCCAACACTTAATGGACTGAGCCACCCAGGCACCTCTCTTTGCCATTCTTAATATGTCTGTCATCTCTTCAGTCAAAGGGGATGTTCCTGTGGTGTCCATTTTTTCGGAGAACAAAAAGGGGAAGGAGAAAGTAAGGCAACTAGTGTGTTTTCAAGGACGTGACTTAGAAGTTGCACATCTTGCTTTTGCTCAGTTTGATTGGATTGAATTTAATCATATGGTTACATGTAACTACAAGGGAGGCTAGAAGGTGTATCACCAGCTCAAAGGAAATGTGTCCTGCTAAAAACCGAAGTGAAGGAAAGAGAAGAAGGAAGAAAGAATGGATATTTGGGAAGACTAAGAAAACCCTTACACATTGTGAATATGCTGACAGTAGACCACTGTCAATCTTTAAGTTCTATTTAAAAATAATTATATTCAGGGGTGCCTGGGTGGCTCAGTCGTTGAGAGGCTGCCTTTGGTTCAGGTCATAATCCCAGGGTCCTGGGATCAAGCCCCACATCGGGCTCCCTGTTCCACCGGGAAGCCTGCTTCTCCCTCTCCCACTCCCTCTGCTTGTGTTCCTGCTCTCGCTGTGTCTCTCTCTGTCAAATAAATAAATAAACAAAATCTTTAAAAAAACATAAAAAAACAAAAATAACTATATTCATGGTACTACCTGTAAAAATTCTTTTTTTATTTTTTAATAATTTTTATTGTTATGTTAATCACCATACATTACATTATTAGTTTTTGATGTAGTGTTCCATGATTCATTGTTTGTGCATAACACCCAGTGCTCCACGCAGAATGTGCCCTCTTTAATACCCATCACCAGGCTAACCTATCCCCCCAACCCCCCTCCCCTCTAGAACCCTCAGTTTGTTTTTCGGAGTCCATCGTCTCTAATGGTCCATCTCCCCCTCCGACTTACTCCCCTTCATTCTTCCCCTCCTGCTATCTTCTTTTTTTTTTCTTAACATATTTTGCATTATTTGTTTCAAAAGTACAGATCCGTGATTCATCAGTCTTGTACAATTCACAGTGCTCACCATAGCACATACCCTCCCCAATGTCTATCACCCAGCCACCCCATCCCTCCCACCCCCGACCACTCCAGCAACCCTCAGTTTGTTTCCTGAGATCAAGAATTCCTCATATCAGTGAGGTCATATGATACATGTCTTTCTCTGTTTGACTTATTTCACTCAGCATAACACCCTCCAGTTCCACCCACGTCGTTGCAAATGGCAAGATCTCATTCCTTTTGATGGCTGCATAATAGTCCATTGTGTATATATACGACCTCTTCTTTATCCATTCATCTGTCGATGGACATCTTGGCTCTTTCCACAGTTTGGCTATTGTGGACATTGCTGCTATAAACATTGGGGTGCACGTACCCCTTCGGATCCCTACATTTGTATCTTTGTCTACCTGTAAAAATTCTTAAGATTGGCCCTTAGAATATGTGTGTGGCTGCTTCCTGCAACTCTATTGCAAACACAGAGAATATCAGTTTGAAGTAGATAATGTACCTAATCTGCAGGGATTCACTTTGCATGTGAGTTAGATATGTATTCCACTTTTCTATAAACTTCCCAGAAAAACTGGAACAATTTGAACCTTAAGTCATGTGAGACCAGGGCACGGGGTTGGGAATCAAGAGAGAAGGATCTAGTTCTCTTTCACGTAGTAATTGCACAACCTTGAAAAATCACTTCACCTCTTTAGGTCTAACAAAAACATTGAGTACTGTGGACAAGATGATCTCTAAGGGCCATTCCGTCTAATAGTCTGTGTTTATGACTGTCTGTCTCAGCTTTACATTCCAGCATTCCTTCCTTGCCAAAATTCTTTGTTGCCTTCATGTTCCTACTTTCTGTTTTATGGGGTTTCTTTGGATCTTTTACTTTGTGAACCAGAAGAAAAATACACTGTCTCTTTCTACCAATGACATTTACCAAAAAGGGGGTACAACAAATTACATCTTCTTTTCAAGGAATGATGAATTTTCTCAGGAATATATTTCATATCATTATAGAAAGCAGGAAGTATAATGTGACAAATCATTGTTTTCTGCTCTATTCTATCATTATTTATGTTTGTTTTTAATATCATCAACTTATTTATGACCCTAGTTAATACTTATTTGTTGAGCAGTTCTTCACTTTGACTTCTCTTTGTATGTTATTTTTCTTTATGAAAAGGTTAGACCACATTTTACTAAAATAAGGGGGAGTGTTCAAAATCATTCATTATTGTAAACATCATCCTTATACTCCTTCTTAAAATTTTTACTCAAGAAGAAAAGTTGGTTAATCAATGGATTGTTTCATATAGTTTGATTTTTAACTTTGCATTGCATTCAAGTAACATTGTACTTGTCAGCTTTGGCCTGCCTGCGGGGTGCCCTGTCACCTAACTGGAAGCGCAACTCTTTGTGTCTTAACCCAGGAAAAGCAGGCCTAGCAATTTCACTCTCATTAATTGGCAGCTGAGTATATATGAGGTATTTCTTGCTATCCCTGCACTGTTCTTGCTCAATTCATCTGAATGCATTTTTTCCCAGCTGTTCCTATATTTTGATGCTAATTCTTAAGCTGTGAGATTTAAAATCAAATATCCATTTTATTTAAAGCTAGCATAGTCCTACATAAAGCAAATTGCCTATTTATTGAATGCTATTATTATATCAATTAAAGCAAAAACAGTTATATATGACTGATTTCTGTTCCAGAGTTTCTTTCTATTAGAGCTAGGTGTAGTAAGGTAATCTTGTGAGAGAAGAGAGGCAAGCGCCCTAATAGTTTCTAGAGTTAAAATTTAATCATATTTTTAGAATGTTATTTATCATTACGTTGGATATTTTTCTCACATTTTCTCAGGTTGTTTTATAAGGATTCTGTGGGGTCAGAGGCTTTGAATTTTGGGGAAGAGAAGATAGGGTATATTTTTCAAGTTCAAATTCTAAACTCTTTGTATGTTGCTAATATGTTAAACTAAAAGGAGAAAAATTATATTTATTTCTGACAGGAT
Organism: Callorhinus ursinus; assembly: GCF_003265705.2. Classification (NCBI taxonomy): domain Eukaryota; kingdom Metazoa; phylum Chordata; class Mammalia; order Carnivora; family Otariidae; genus Callorhinus; species Callorhinus ursinus. The sequence continues at coordinate 89,046,942 of NW_027397063.1, read as the reverse complement.
AATTTTCTGTACTGTCCACATCAATCAGTCATTGGATATAGTCTTCCCCCAGGAAAAGAGCATGACTAAGATTGAAATACCTCTCTTCAGCTAAGGAAAATTCATGGAAAGTTCTAACAGCTAAGGAGTATGCTAGGATTGGGGGAATAATTACAGGTAATTACTGAAGGAGAATCTAGAGAATGGATTACAGCATCAATAGTAGTCCCCCTTGACAATGCTTAGACACACTTTTTTTTTTAATAAAAACTTCTAGAAGCAGAACTGTAGGATTCCAACGGGCCTCCCCACCCCCCACCCCTCCCCTGGGGGGAAATTTATAAATGGGAATTTAGTGGGACAAACTACAGGATCTGTCATTGCAGCTGGCCTTGAGACCACAGTTAATACTAGACTTTTCCTTTGTCTACCTTTAGTATTCATTTTAGATTCACCTCATCCTCAGCTAGCACCTCTGGCATGTGAGTGGCTTATCTGATGCAATAACTTCAAACACTCTTCCCTGAGGGGTGTTAACCATTGACCACTGTGCCATTCTCAGGCCATGATTGCTGAACTTAACTATATAACATCAAAATCAGGTAAAGGGGTATTAAGAGGTGCCCAAGTGATTACCAAGAGGAAAACTGTTTCCTCCCTGCCCATCCAACTATTATGGAACAGTAATTACACCTCCTGATTATCAGGTGGTATTAAGGAGTTCAGATGTGTATTTCTATAACATTTCTGGTTTGACTCACGTCTTCTCGAACTTGTGATTTCTCAACAGAGGCACTTGAGGGAAAAAAAAATGAATATATTCAGATTTCACTTTTGCTAGATATTAAGCTAGAAACCAATCTGAGATAATAAAACTAGCACCAGAATAAAAATTAGTGATTCTAATAAAGGACCATACATACAAATAGGTAGTGCTTGTTAATGAAGCAGTAGGGCTATAAAAAGTGTTTAAGCAGCTTGAACTGATCGGAGGGGTGAATGGGTGGGGAAAGAAAAATGTTAGGTAGCAGAAGGGCCCTCAGTAAGAATGAAGACTGACTACTGGATGAAATGGACATACTAATGTATTTGCCATTTGATATGCTATTTGAGGCATTTGCCAATGATTTTTTCATCTCTGCCTAGAAAAAAATATATTTGGAATAACAAGCTGTGGCTTACTTCCCCATGTGTTAGGACCAAAGTTGTTATCTGAAAATTTTGCAGATGTTTAGTCTTTCACCTCCCCAGTGCTATTGCTTAATGTTTAAAATTATCTGAATCCTTGTAAGGTGGAGTAGCTCAGCAAGAGTTCTGATGTTCTGTCTAGCTATCTAGCAAGATAAACAAGTTTTCTAGTAGATAATTCCACAAATGGAGAGTAAGTATAGTTCTAAAATCATGGGGAAGATAGAGAAAGAAATATTGTATTCTAAAAGGAGGAAAAGAGAATTCTCCATTACAATATTTCATTAGGAAACATGATTTTATTTTATTTTTTTTCTGGATGACACATAAAAAGTAACCATAAGAATGATTTACTAGGGCAATGGGAGAAAAAATACTTTGGATGCACAAATTCGTCTGCATCTTTAATACATTTATGAGTTAGTTAAAAACTACATGTTCTAAAGCCAAAGTTGTGAGGGAATAGCTGATATTAGGGCTTGGATAAAGAGGGTTTGGAGATTTAATTAGAATGAATATATCATGCAATAAAGGCATTTTGCCTTTTAATTGGAGAATCCAGATCCTATACATGCAAATTATTTCAAATTGTGGATATTAAACATTTTTTATTAAACTTTAAATAAAATATATTTACTTCTACTGTGCACCATAGGTGAGGCGAAGTTCATTGTCCAGTAGAATGCACATTATTTAGCAACATTCAACATTAAAAAATCAACCAGACAGAAAAGACAAAGGGAGTGTTATGAAGTTCATGGCATCTTTACATTGGTTATACAGCCATAATTTGCCCAAAGTAAACAATGTACATAAAATCAAAAGCAAGGTTAAACTTTGAGATCGGGGCAAAACGACAATATTTTACCTTTTAGTAAAAAGAAAGCAGGCATTCTTTAAATAGAAAAGTTATATCCAAAGCCAATACAATTCCAGGGCTGTTGTTAGGCATGTAAATACAGACTCTGATAAATATCTAATATTATAAAGTTTGCATGGTTCTTCCAAGTCTTTAAAGCCAGCACCCTCAGTGCATTCCTCCTGTGCATCTGGGTGAGGGCCCCATCTTGCTGGGTATGCAATATTACCACTTCTGTCCTCATTTTACATAGCTTCCTTTTATTTGGTGAATATAATATTTTTTTAATGCTGCTCTTCCCTAGATTGAAGTTTAATTTTTCATCTATTTGGACTTTGATCACTTCATCCATTACTTGCCGTTTTAACTGATATCATTCAAGTTTTATTTTTTTCTCATTTTTCTGCTTTGTGGGCTGAAAACTTACTCTCCTACAAAATAATCATATCCTTTTTCAGAGTAGCAATCTCAGACATTTTCTGAAAAGCCATCTGCTGCATTTTGGTGATCACATCTTTGTGGATGACATCCTTGTTGTCATACATGATCTACTTGAATACAGATATATTTCTGCTTGTTAAATAGTAAACACACGAAGGTGTGGGTGTCAAACAGGTTTCTTCCTCCCAGAAGTGACAGCTCTCCTTTTGTGCTCTAGCTATAGTGATTGGCAGAGGAATTAGCTCTCTTGGAGGAAGTAAGGGCTGCAGCTGCACCTGCAACCACCAGGAAGGTGTGCAGACAGCTCCAGATTGAACAGGGCATGATTTACTCAGCCACTTGCCTCTTTCTGAGGGTACATGCGTGGTGTCCACTGCTTGACTAGAGGGTTCCCAGTTTCCAAGTCTTAATTGGCTTTAGGGTCTGGTAATGCAGACTTAATTGGTGACTTTGGACAAGTGGTGGAACTGAAAGTCTGATTGGACTGGATGTCTAAAAAGCAGGAAACCTTTCATGGAGTTTGGTTCTATAGTACTTGCCCAGACGATAAAGGGATAAAAAATCCACAGAGGTCTTTCTTTTGTTTTACAATAAAGCATAGCATGTTTGTATAGGGTAATAATGTAACTAAGGGAGAAAACTAATGATTCATTAGGGAAAGGAGATACTTTCAAGGGCAAAATCTCTGAGTATATCAAAGAGCTGGGATCCAGGTCAGGACTGGAAGGTTTGGGACTTGGGAATGCACAAGTCCACTTTATACATTGTAAAGGGAATTGGCAAAGCAGGCACTATGGGTTCCAATATAGTTTTATGTGTTTACTCTTGAGCCTTTGCTTTTTGTTGCTGATTCTCTTAAAATGTCTGACAGTTCTTGGATTAATGTTCAAATTATAAGGACATGATTTTTAATTGCTATAGATAATTTAAGCATATTTTATTGGGAGAAAAGGTTGCCCACTGGCTCTAGGAATGTAGGTACACTGTCTACACTGGAGGTCTCAATGAATGGGATGATGGCAAAGAGCAAGCGGGGAGTCTGACCCCTCTACCACTCCTTTATGGTATGAAAGGGAGGAGTGTACCATGTCAGCCAGTCCATTTTCATTCTGGGCAACCTGCCCAATGCATTATTTAGTACCTTTAGATATGATGTGCTTAGTTTCAGCTTTGGGCCAAATCTACTACTTCCCCAAAGACAGAGGGAGTGGGGAGAAGAATCCTAACACTCCTGACTTTCCATCAACTAATTCCATTCAGTCCAATGTTGTAACCCTACTGTTGTGTGATAAAAATCACTCCACTTTGCTTTCAGAATTGAGACTTTACCTGGGAAGACTTCATCTTAAAAACTTTTTTTCCCAATCGTTAACCATTTAGCCTCCTAATCTTGCTTTATTTCAAATGTAAAGACATTGATTATACATTTGGGTAGAGACTTCTTTATAAGGTTGCTGAGTGACCATTTCCCCTTTAAAATCTTGCAATAGCTTTCTAGGTTTCCATTTCTTTAACTCTTCCTCCTGAGTGTATTTAAAAAGTGATTGCTTTAATTCATATTTTGTGTGACTCACTTTTAATTCATTGAGTTCATTCACTTTCTTTTGTCTTATTTGTTTGATTCTTAATTTTGCCAATTTGCTTTCTATGTCTTAGATATTAAAGCATGTTATAAGAAATTTAGTATTGATTTTTGCTTGGATAATAAGATATAATATGAAAATATCTTTACCATGTTCATGAATTTTTGCAATTAAAACAAATATGTGCTGGGTTTTGATTTTTTATATATATTTTGAAAAGCTTAATTTATTCTTTTTATATTTTCTTTTTATGTATAAAATAATTTCTAAGAAGCTTTTTCCAAATGAAGCAATTCTTTTTTCTTCATTTCCAACAAATGCTAAAAATGGTAACTGTCCCTAGTGTCAGTAGAAGTTTTGCTTGTGTAAACTGCCAAATCAGGTCCCGTGGGTGGAATTTGACAGCTGTATAATGCCATACTGCAAATTTCTCGACAGCTGAGCACAGGAAAAAATTCCATTTGAAGATTTGAAAGTTCAGGATAAATTTAGTGGAGTAGAAGGGAATTTCACAAATTGGAATATACACAGGCTTTGGAAACTGTTTTTGTTTTTTTCCTTTGAAAAGTGTCAATGACCATAAATGGTTAAGACCTCAATTTTGCAAAACATCCAGCTTCCCTGATTCCTGGCATATCTGATCTTCTAGTTTAGTGTCTGAAATAATCATGGTTTCAATAGCAGTTTTAAAAATCCTTTGGGTCAGAAATTGATTACCTAAGATAATACCTTTCATTTTGTATATTTGGAAAAAACAAAAAAAATAATGTGTATACTTCAGTGTTAGAATTAAAGCTTCCACAAGTAACCCTTTTTGAAATGAACTCTTACAAATGAAATACTCAATTTTCTGGAAGTGCTGAAATCAACCATATCGTTCTTTCATTCATTTATTAATTATTAAGTGTAAGCTATCTTCCAGGCAATAGTCTAGAAGCTGGTAGTCAACTGTAATAGATAGGCTCCTGCTCTAGGATTTTAGTTTATTTCAGTCTACTGAGAGAGTCAAAACAGTAATTTCAAAATAATTCACAATAGGAATTGTTACATAAGGATCGTGTATCAGGTTCTTAAAAATCAGATAAAACTTGATTAAAATGGTAGCACTACCACTTACATATATAATAAATTTACCTATTCAATGATATATTTAAAATTTAAAAGATAATGCTTTTCATGCTTAACAAATAGTAACTATTCAACAAATTTTATCTATTATTTTAGTATTAGCATCAACCGTAATTGTCCAGAGTCATGAATGATATGCTATGGGAGTGAAGAAAAGGTATCAGAATAGAGAACCCAGAAATGGACCTTCCACTTTATGGTCAACCAATCTTCTGCAAAGCAGGAAAGAATATTCCATGGAAAAAAGACAGCCCCTTCAACAAATGGTGTTGGAAAAATTGGACAGTAACATGCAGAAGAATGAAACTGGACCATTTTCTTACACCACACACAAAAATAAACTCAAAATGGATGAAAGACCTAAATGTGAGATAGGAATCCATCAAAATCATAGAGGAGAATATAGGAAACAACCTCTTTGACCTCAACCTCAACAACTTCTTGCTAGGCACATCTCCAAAGGCAAGAGAAACAAAAGCAAAAATGAACTATTGTGGCTTCATCAAGTTTAAAAGCTTTTGCACAGCAAAGGAAAGAGTCCTATAAATACAGGGAACAAACCAATGATTGCCAGATGGAAGGGAGTTGGAGGGATGGGCAAAATAGGTGAGAGGGAGTGGGAGATACAGTTTCCATCTATGGAATGAATAAGTAATGAGAATAAAAGTTACAACATAGGGAATACAGTCAATGATATTGTAACATTGTTTGATGACAAGTGGTAGCTACACTTGTAGCGAGCATAGCATAACATATAGAAAGATTGAATTACTATGTTGTACACCTGAAACTAATTCAATATTGCATATCAGCTACACTAAAAATTAAAGAAGAAGAAGAAGAAAAAAGAATGTGGTACAGCAAGAGGAATAGAGCACAGACAAATATCTGAGAAATCTAAGAATTCGGTTGAATTACCAAGGCCTGTTCTCAATTACACAGAATGTGCTCTGTCTTCCAGCCACCAAGAAACATGCATGATGCCCTTTTAGGTTCCTCTGGTAACATAGCCAATTTCAGGCTGCTTGACCATACTCAATAACAGAAACCAAGAGACCATAATTAAAACCATGTAAAGACCATGAATGTGTACAATTTCTATAAACTGTTGACAAGCTAGTTCAATCTGCTCTATGACCCGTCTCAGATCTTCGTAGGTACAAGATTATATTAATCATTGCTTAGTTAATTTCTTGGCTAAGATCAGCATCATGGCTTCAGGCATCACCAGAGATAAGCTGATATTAAACCTATAACTGTAAAATGGGGAACTATTATATGGACTATTTGCATAAAAACAAAGGAAAAATATGATTTATAAAAGGCACACAAGACTAAAAAGACAAAATTATAAGTGGCTTGGAAAGAGCCAATTGGAAATTGGCTTGGAAATTCACAATTCAGTGAACAATTAGGAGTGTGGTAAATAATAAGCAGGCAGTTAGACATCAGTCTGAACATTCTATTCTTCATTAGGCTGACCAAGAGTATAAAAAGGAAAAAAATCAGTTGTTTACAAACTCTCCATATAACATTGATGTTTCTGGAAGAATATACCAGCTACTTTGCTAAAATTTCCCTCTTAATCCAGATCTACACCATTTTTCTCATCAGAATTTCTTTATCATATATAGCAAGTGAGAGACAGTAAGAGAGGGTGAGAGAAAGATTTTACATGTTGGGATGCACAGGTTTAGAAAGAGCTCAGCATGTACAAATATGGCTGTTTTTTTAGATATTAAGTGTTGAGGAATTCATTTAGACATGGCTCTGTAACCTAAACTAAACCCTTGTTGTAATAACTATGATATATCTCAGAACATCAGACAAAGCAGAAAAAAAAAGATGTTACAAGCTGATAGTTGAATTTGTGACTATTTTTAATGTATTTAAAAAATCTAGAATTCTATCATAAACTGTTTTTCCAATAAAGTACAATATCTTCATTTTTATATCCAACATAGGTTATGTCTCATCAGAACACGTCCTTTGACTGTGAAATATCTTTCATGTTTTTTATTAAACATAATAGACACAAATGTATTTTGGGTGTTATCATACCGATCAATTTTGTGGAATCAAAAATTATCACCCTGATTAATTTTGGAATCAGAAAATCATGTGGAAATAATTCAGCACAGGAGGGATTTCTTCAGATTGGAGAGTATCTTCATATTTTTTGCTTATTCTTGAAACATAATGGTAACCACCCAATTGTGAAGATTGGCAAACCTTTTTTATTTATTTATATTTTATTTATTTATTTTCAAATTTTTTCATTGTTATGTTAATCATTATCCATCACATCATTAGTTTTTGATGTAGTGTTCCACGATTCATTGTTTGCGTATACCACCCAGTGCCCCATTCAATACGTGCCCTCTTTAATACCCATCACCAGGCTAACCCATCCCCCCACCCCCCTCCCCTCTAGAACCCTCAGTTTGTTTCTCAGAGTCCATCGTCTCTCATAGTTTGTCTCCCCCTCCGATGTCCCCTCCTTCATTTTTCCCTTTCTACGATCCTTTTTTTTTTATATATATATACATATAATGTATTATTTGTTTCAGAGGTACAGGTCTGTGATTCATCAGTCTTACACAATTCACAGTGCTCACCATAGCACATACCTCCCCAATGTCTATCACCCAGCCACCCATCCCTCCCACCCCCCACCACTCCAGCAACCCTCAGTTTGTTTCCTGAGATTAAGAATTCCTCATATCAGTGAGGTCATATGATACATGTCTTTCTTACGTGCTGCTTTATTCAACCTCATCTTCTTGGTCTCCCAACTCTAGACACAGGAAAGAAACACATAAATGCAACTGAATGCAGAATGAAACCATTGAACAACTCAATTCATTGTTCTATATTAATTCTTCATTAAAATGTATTCTTTAACAGATCTTTCTGATGTATATTCTTAAATGGCTGAAATTACTTTAGATTACCAGCAACAAAAATTTGAAAAACTTACTTATTTTTTTTATTTGAATATAGTTGACAATGTTACATTAGTTTCAGGTATACAAAATAGTAATTCAACATCTCTATATGTTATATTTTACTCACCACAAGTGTAGCTACCATCTGTCACCATACAATGCTCTTACAATATCATTGAGTATATTCCCTATTCTGTGCCTTTTATTACCATGACTTATAATCATTCCATAACGGGAAGTCTGTACCTCCCACTCCCCTTCACCCATTTTGCCATCTGCCCACACCCTTTCCTTCTGGCAAACATCAGCTCTCTGTATTTATAGGTCTGATTTTGCTCTTTGTTTGTTTATTCATTTGTTTTGTTTAAAAAAAAACTACTTTATGAAAGATAGGCTTCATAGGATTAATTCTAAAGCATATAGAATAAGGGAGATGGAATTTAGCCTTCCTTGAAAAATGTTGTCATGCTTTATTTTAAGACTTATGAAAAAGTAAATCTGAGTTCCAACATATGCATGATATATATAAAATGAAAATTATCTCTCTATTGACTGTAGTTAACATTTATACTACTGCTACCACTGACCCCTTGCAAGTTGTTTGGCTTTTTTCCTCCTTGATAACGACCTATAAAGACTCATATTTTTGGTTTTAGGTATGATGTATTATAAGCAAACATTCTCATGAAACACTTTTGATCTAGAGACAATCTTTAAGAAAACAGAAATTTGTCATTGCATTAGGAGAGCAAGCAAAATAACTTTACTGTAGAAAATCTATCTAAAATAAAATAATGTGTAGAATTCTGAATTATGTAAAATTCCACGTCTTGGGAAGTAATTGACTGATTCTATCAGAAAAAAATGGTGGATTTAGTGTAGATGAAAACTATACCATCAGCCACTATGCCAGCATCAGCCAATAAGCAAAAGCAAGTAATAAACCCATGAATATTAAAATTAAATTACTTTCCTCTTGGTGGGCAGGGGGATAAGGTAACTGGGTGATGGACATTAAGAGGGCACGTGATGTAATGAGGACTGGGTATTATATGCAACTGATGAATTACTGAACTCTACATCTGAAAATAATGAAACACTGTATGTTAACTAATTGAATTTAAATAAAATAAGTTAAAAAATAAAGAAGATATTAGTTGAAAAAAATTCTTTACTCTCTTTTTTTAAGATTTTATTTATTTTTCAGAGAGACAGAGAAAGAGAGAGAGAGAGCACAAGCAGAGGTAATGTCAGGCAGGGGGAGAAGCAGACTGCCCACTGAGCAGGGAGCCTGATGCGGGGCTCGATCCCAGGACCCCAGGATCATGACCGGAGCCGAAGGCAAACGCTTAACTGACTGAGCCACCGAGGCATCCCAACCTCACTTTTTTATTTTCATTGGAAATGATGTTTTGGTTTTCTTTATTGCCATTTGATAGAACAATAATTAGGGAAACTATTATTTTTCTTTCCATAAACCTTAATCCTGTGATGTTGAAGTCAATCTACTTTTGTTAAATGTATATAAAAATCACCGCACTAAAATGATGGAGATTCAAATTTTTTTTATATTTATTTTTCCCAGAAAAATGGGTGGGTCACAGGAGCTATAGATACACCAAAAACAAACAAAACAAGACAAATTGTATATACTACTACTACTTCATTATTCGTATGATTGTGTCTTCTGTCCTAAAGCAGACTCTGTTAAACTGGGTGTTCAAACCCTAAGAAAGGCCTTTCTTCCTCCAGATTGTATTGTCAGCTGTTTGCTGGCAGAGACAAAACACCCTGTGCTCTCAAGAAAAAAAAACAAAGAAACAAAAAGCTGACTGGGTTTTCCAGGAGAGGTCCTGATCATCTCTTCTTTTGCCTAAGAAGGGTAGAGGTGTGAGGAATGAGAGAGGGAGGGAGAGAAAGACGGGGAGAGAGAGAAAGAGAGAGAGGAAACAAGAGAGGGTGTAGGAGTGAACGTGAGATCTCAGGAGAGGATTTAAGGGTAGAAGAGTGAAAGCGAAGGATGTTCAGAAGGGCTGAGAGAGCAGGCAGTATGGAATGAGAGAGAAGCAGAGAGGAAGGGGATTACCAGGGTGTCTGCCTGAGAGTAGGACAGGATGTGTGCAAGGACAGACAAGAGGGGCCTTAAGCCAGATGTCAGAGGGCAGGAGCAGAGAAACGCCAGGCTGTGAGAGCAAGAGCACCAGTAGGAGGCAGTGTGCAGTCGAGAAAGAAGCTGAGAAGGGCAAGTGAGAGCAAGTGAGAAAGTGAGGAAAATCAAGGCGGGGTGTGTATGTGTGAGAGAAGTAGAGAAAGAATGTGTCAGAGGGAGAGTGGCAAGGAGAAATCTATGGTCTCATGGAGAACAAAGAATTTGAGTCTATTTGGACTTTTCTTACTTTGATGAAAACATAATGAACTGGGCACCTGGGTGGCTCAGTCGTTAAGCGTCTGCCTTCAGCTCAGGTCATGATCCCAGGCTCCTGGGATCGAGTCCCACATCGGGCTCCCTGCTCAGCGGGAAGCCTGCTTCTTCCTCTCCCACTCCCCCTGCTTGTGTTCCTGCTCTTGCTATCTCTCTCTGTCAAATAAATAAAATCTTTACAAAAAAATAAATAAATAAAAAGAAAGAAAACATAATGAACTAGGACCACACCCAGCAGTAAATGTAGTCCTGTCAGTGTGTGTGTGTGTGTGTGTGTGTGAGAGAGAGAGAGAGAGAGAGAGAGAGAGAGAGAGAGAGAAAGTCTGGGTGTGGGTGTATATGGGGAAGGGTTAGAGAATCAAATCCAGGGTTAGTACAATTATTCTCTGGAGTTGGGAGAAAGACCAAAAGCTCATGTCTCTCCAAGAAGCCTAAATATATTTAATTCTGTTATTCTCCTCCACGGAAGAGACTCATTGAAACCAAAATTTAAAGTGAAATAAACTTGTCTATATAACACAGTGTAAACACATGGAGGTGATAATAATTAGAATAGGTAAAACTCATTATGTCTGAAAATGAGCCAGTTTCTTGCTGCAATACAGTGTAGAAGTGGTATAGGAACAAAATCAGGTAGTTGAAGATCAAATCATAAAAACAATGGTAATAAAATCCCTTATATAATGGTGGAATTAATAAATACATCTAATTTTCTTATGTTGGTTATCCCTTACCCACCTTTTGTTGTATTTAGTTTTGTGAGTATGAGTACTCTTTGAACAATAGTAAATAGGAATTCATGCAATAGTTCATCCCTGAAATATTCAACAACAAATTTCCACTGCATTTGATCATTACCAACTCTGTATTCTTTTTCTGTTTTGCAATTGCTGTGACATTTTTTAATGTTAATTTTACTGTTTAACATTGATGGCATATTAAATTTTTTCACTGCAGAAGATATATTTTAAAATTAAAAATAAAAATTGTAAAAATATAAATGTCAAAACTGCCAAAAAATGACTCTAAAATTAGAAAAAGATGATGGCAGCACAGGAATGAGATTTTATGTTAGATGCAGCATTGAAACCAACTTGTGATGATGATTCAGATATAACCAGAGTGTGTAGTATGGATATTAATATTTGTGAATTAGTTTTATTTCTTTAAATATCTTACCATGTCAGATTTTGGCCAAACTCAGGAATTCTGGCTGGTGCACTTTTTTCCCTTGTTCCGTTCTGTTCTTTCCTTTTTCTCTTCTTTCTTCTTTTCTCTTCTCTTTCTTCTTCATCGTTATTTTAGGCTAAAATTACTTATTATTATTCAACTAGAAAAAAGGCAACTCATGTAGTAGAATAAACATTTCACTCTAAAGCAGTTAAGGAACTACTTTACTTAATTGTGTGAATAGGGAAAATGTTTTTTTTTTCCTTCTAATCATTAATAACTTCTCCCTTACATTGAAAATTCTAATACCATATATTCAATAGAAGTACTTTTTTCTAAGAAAGGTATTTTATATCTCTCTATTGATATGGCAATTGATGGCTTATTTCCCAATGTTTCCTTTCAGTAATCACCTCCATACTCAGGAGGACAAACAGCATCTGATTCTGTAAGCTTTCAATGAAAGGGGCTACCTTTGTAGACCAGGTTCCCTACAGATGTGTGCAGGAGGGTTATCAGGGAGTGCACCTGAAAATAGCATCCATGAATGTGTAGGAACACAGGGTTGTGCAGAGAGAGAGAGAGTGAACTGTGATGCAGCTGTGACAGAGGTGCCAGCGAACTCCACGAAGTGTTCAGAAGCTGAGAACCTCTGAGACATGACCTGAAATGGGTCCCAGTGTCCATGCCTTCGGATACTGACACCAACCAGTCATGGGAGGCAGGCTGCTACCAGGGAAAGTGCAAAACCTTAGGTGTCCTTCAGTCAGTTAGGGCAATTCCTGGGGAAGAATTTAACTAGGCACCTTCAATAGCCAATACAATTTAAGGATATTTTCATTTTATGTTATATACATTTCTCTCAAGTGTTTTCTAGGAGTTTGGTCCTGGGATAAGCATAGGTGATATAGAGATGAGTCAGACCTGGTAACGTTTGCTCTTAATGAGAGAGGACCATAAGAGGGGATGACATGCTCTAAGCAAGTAAGTGCAATAAAAAAAAAAAAGGCCTGGATCAGTTATTTAAATCTGAAGTTACTTTGTCTCTTGGGAATTTTTAACAATGTCTGAAGATATTTTTGTTTGCCAAAACTTGGTGGGATGCTACTAGCATGCCTGTTAGTAGAGGCCAGAGATGTTAAACATTACAACATGCAACACAGTCCTCCAAAACAAGATTTATCTTGTTTTATTATCTATTAAATTGTTATATCTATTAAATTGTTAATAGTTCTAAGGGTAAGAAATCTTGACTTAGACGCATAAAGTAATGAATATAGAAATATTAAGGGTTTTACTAGGAAGTGATCCATACAATAGATAATAGGAAAGTGTTCATTACATAGGAAAGGTAAGGAATAGAGTTCTAGGTAAAGTAATAAAGACAAAGATGCATGAAACATACAATGTAGCTGGAATGTTGTGAGCAGAAGATTAGTTCCAGTCGACAGTGCAGATATAGCCAGAGCCAAAGTATTTAAATCTCTTTTGAAGTATTAAACAAAGTCATCGGTTGGTTTAAAGTAAATTGGTATGTATTCTTTAACCGTGTCCTCACCACTCATGCAGTAGGTGCATTGGTTTGCACTTCTGGTTCTCTTGTCTCTTTGACTTCATTACCTTGCTCCTGGGTAAGCATTTGACATTTTCACTCTTGAATTAGGATGCTGACATGATTTCTCTTTCAGGTCTCCTTGGATCTACCAATGATACAAGAGGAAAGAAAATAATTGATATGTCAGCAAAATTAACTAATTAATCCTGTGTTGCTGTTATAATTATCTTATGCTAATCACTATTATACTACATTGAATTAAATACATTATGCTCTCTTTAAAAGTTGGAGTGTGAACTCAGATTTGACAAGTTAAACTTTCGCTCTCCCTCTTTATTTCCATTGCTGTTTGAAGTTGCACATGGTGTTTTAAAATCCCATTTAAATAAATTAGTGAGATGAAGTGTTAATATTTTATTAGATAGCTATCATCATCCTTCTGAAAGAGAATATGTTGTTTCATTATCAACAGTATATTATCTTAAAAAGATATTGCTCCTTGGCATGTAAGTGAACTTCAAAATTTCCATCAGGAAAGTAAAGAGAAGTCTGGATAAAGTACAGCCCTGAAATTCATGCCACTGATTTGTACGTGTCAACAATTAAAAAAAAATACAAATTGACACAACTTTCTGATTCTAATATGTATCACAGTCTTAAAAATCTACAAGCCTTGGGCTGCTATAAAGACATTATAGACCATAATCAATCTCATTGTTCAAGATCCCGCTCTACATCAAATATATTCAATAATATATCAAATAAATTAAAATATATCTGTGTTTATTTTAATTGTATTTTTGCTATAAGTATTTGAATAATTTTAAAATGTTGCTTATAAAATAGCTTGCCTGCGTCGAGTGCAATTATATGCTTGTTCCTGATTTTTCTTATGACAGCTATGCCTACTTAAAATTTCTTATGAAGTAAGAAAATTTAAGCAGAAAAGTGTGTCTTCAAGGTGACATTTTACAATATTAGACATAATAATTTAGTAACAATGTTATTTTTAAGACAATTATTTTGATTTTGTTGCCTTACTTAAACAATTTTTAACTAACTCCTTACTCCTTTTGTGACTCAAGTATTTTCCCAGTTCCTTGAAAATCTCATGAGTATTAGGTGCCTATATGTGTGAAATGACCATAAAATTTCATATATAAAATGGCCCCATACCTGCCCTTTGCATGAAAAGTCCACCTTAAGAATTTATACTAAAAAAATCAATTAAAATGAAAATAATAATTTGTCTATAAATATACTTATTGTAGAATATGTATTGTTTATAAAAGCAGAAATAATGTTTCCTGAGATAAGTTTAATGTGTGAAGTTCATATTTACAATGGAATAACATGTGGTCATTGAATGTGGTTGTTGTAGAACTTTATTCCCTATGGAATAATATGTTACACATTTTTAAAACAGTTTATAAAATAGTGTCTATATCCTGAGTCCTTTTATAACACATGTAAAAATATATCAAGTCTGAATGATATGTACTGGCATGCACAAAAAGGGTATTTCTATGTAGTGGGACGTTTTGTGATTTTTATTTTCTCTATTTTTATTATCTTTATTTTATACTTTTACTATTTATACTATAAGCATATGTTACTTTTTTTTTTTTTACATTCAGTAAATATTTATTCAACAAAATGCACTGCACTATGCCAGTCCTCAAGAGGAATACAGAATACTCTCAATGTGTTTATGGCCAAGTGAAGAAACAGATATGTACACATGAAAACATAATAGAACTTTTGATGAGGTTGAGAATGAGTCATTGCTGTGGGTATACATATGAAAGATAAAAACATAGTTAAAACTGGTAAAAGATATACTGGGAGATATTAAGTTGATATTTATTAAAAAATAGCCCAATAGCTACTCAGTAGCTCCTTTTTTTTTAAAGATTTTATTTATTTATTAGACAGCGAGCGAGAGAGAAACAGCATGAGAGGGGAGAGGGTCAGAGGGAGAAGCAGACTCCCCACTGAGCAGGGAGCCCGACGTGGGGCTCGATCCCAGGACCCCAGGATCATGACCTGAGCCGAAAGGCAGTTGCTCAACCAACTGAGCCACCCAGGTGCCCTACTCAGTAGCTTCTAAAGCTAGTGCTGTATAGTATTAGTAATGCTTCATATTTACACTTTGATATTTGTGTTATTTTTTACTAAAATGTTTTTCAAATAAAGACAAAAAAACAGCCACCAACTACTGGGCATAAAAACAATAGTAAAAATAAATAAGTAAATCAAAAAAATACAAACAAGTATACTAGATTTAATAGTCATATACTAAAAATATTATCAAACCATTAGATTGCATATGTTGTATAAAAGTTGCACTTTTTCTTTCTTTAAATTTCAAATAACTACATTCCAAAATTGCTGCTTATTGATTACTCACTCCTATTTATTTCATTGTTTTTGGTCTTGTCTTGTCATAGTTTCCTAATTAAAACTGTTTATGACTTGAGATGATGCACATTTGTTCCTTATTGAAAAGTTCACACTTACCTTCAGGAATGTGATGCAGGTAAGTTTCCATAAATGAACTATGCAACAATCCTTAATGATATCTTCTGCAGTAACTTACTGAGGCAGGGTATAGAGGTGGTCTACCATAGAAGAAAATTTTATCACTGACATTGTTTAGAATTGATAACATGGTGATGACAAAAAGCAGACTGAAATCAATAGGTTTATTATTGCTTAAATGGTTTAATGACAATGCTTCCCCCGCCCACCCGCCCACAACCACCAATGGCTGCTCATATGGACCGCTCTACTTTGTTCCCTTAGTATGCTGCTTTGCTTTTTCAAAATATGTATGAACTTCAAAATTCACAAGTGAAAATGTTATATGTTAATATGGAATGAAACATAAGCTTTTAAGCTTTCTTGGGAAGCTAAATTAGATACCTATAGAAATAATTAACTAAAGTACCAATTTAATAATTTATGAATTCAGATTTATGATGAAAGTCTCATTTAGTATTAGAGAGAATTCTTACATTCAACAAGTATTTATTGAGCATCTACTTTGTTAGTTTAGAACAATAAGCATCCATATGATAACCATGGCCACTGCTCTCAAAGAAACCTTCATAGTGAGATAAATAGATGCTGGTGAGAAATTCAAGTGGCCTGAGTACTGTTTATGAGAAATGTTGGTGCCACAATTGTAAATGAAGATAGCATGAAAGGGAGGATTGCATTTTAAGCTTTGGTAAGAATGGCTGACTTCCTGATATAAATATAATAGATGACACTATTGGCTAATAAACTAAATTTTATTTATTCATTGCTCAAAAATGTATTTTATTGATATTTAGCATGAGAGTACATAGTGAATTCTTGCCATAAAATAATTTAAGGAAAATAATGAGGTCATGGAAAGCTAGTAGAAGTATTCAATTTCCTAAAATATATCCCACATATAAAAATGCTAGTTCCTGCTCCTTCTGGGAATAGCTATTTTTAAAACAGATACAATATAACAATCTGAGCATCATTTTGTTTATTTTGATTCTCATTGTCTTTATGGTTCACACTTCCCTGAGGCCACAAAAGTTCTTTGCTTTGAGAAGATTTCCTTTGTACTTTCTGCTGAATAAATGTAAACAGTGATAGTGCTAAGGACTTAATTAATCAGAATAGGTGACTTCAAGAAAACATCAGCCTAAGCTTTGCAGTTTAGATGGTTTGAATGTTGATACAGGAGAATGAACCCTTTCTTATGTGGGACAAAAATAAAATTGACAGGTTCACTGTAATGGCTTACAAATTGAAAGTAAGAACACAACATTAAAAAAACAGAATCATCTGCTATAAACACAAATTTAATGAAACAACTATTGGGGGGGAAGCATCTACCAAATGTTCACTTATTCTGAACCATTTGGCACACTAGGCATTTACAATTTTTTAAATTTATCCTTTTAATTACCAGGCATATATTTCACATTTTCAAATTTCTATTAATTTTAGATTTGAATTAAAATGCATATCACCAGGATGACACATATCCAAATAAGGAGCCATATGCCATGCTTTTGAAAGCCTTGTTGGAAAAAGTCTTCCACATGCACACAAACACACATATGCGGGGTTCCAATTTGTGAGTCCCTTTGTAAAACAATCACTTCTAGAGCCTAGTAGTAACAAGGTTCTATTCATAGCAGAAAAGTTATAGTGAGTTCTGAGATATTTTGGTAAAGATATGGTTCTATTTTAAAAATAATAGACAAAATAAATACATTTTCATAGAAAGGCTTCATAGGTATTATTTATAGACAAATGAAATATATCAAAGTATAGTTTTAAAACATTCAGTGTGTGTATTAGTTATCTATTACTTTGTAAAACGTTAGCACAAACATACAGCTTAAAACAATACACATTTATTATCTCACTGTTTCTGTGGGTCAGGAACCAGGCATGGCATAGCTGGTTTTTCCATAAGGCTGTACTCCAAATGTTAGCCTTGCAGCCTTCAGACTGAGGGCTACAGTTGTTTGCTGGTCATCAACTGGAGGCTTTTCTCAGTCTATTGCCATGTGGATCTTTTCCTAAGATACCTCAAAACATGTCAGCAAGCTTCTTCAAAAACAGGAAAGGAGAGACTGTCCACCACAAACACATTTCCTTTTTATTTTACTTTAAACATGAAGAACATATTGTTGATATGGAATTTGTGCCTCTAGCATGTGACGGAACTCCCAGGAATTACCTAAAACACTAGATCCATTAGGAGATACTCAGTAGTTTCTGAGATTGTCTACTTAGAATCTACAGTGATGGGCACTGGGTGTTACACGTAACTAATGAATCGTTGAACACTACATCAGAAAATAATGACATACTATATGTTGGCTAATTGAACATAATAATAATAAAAAAAGAATCTACAGTGATGATTCTGAAAGAAGTGTGGAGGGGCTCCTGGGTGGCT
This sequence comes from Callorhinus ursinus, assembly GCF_003265705.2. Taxonomy (NCBI): domain Eukaryota; kingdom Metazoa; phylum Chordata; class Mammalia; order Carnivora; family Otariidae; genus Callorhinus; species Callorhinus ursinus. The sequence goes on along the minus strand of NW_027397063.1, from coordinate 89,028,712 downwards.
CAGTTGGTTAAGTGTCTGCCTTCAGCTCAGGTCCTGATCCCAGGCTCCCTGCTCAGCAGAGAGTCTGCTTCTCTTCCTCTCCCTCTGCTCCCCCCACCACGTGTATGTGCTCTCTCTCTCTCAAATATATAAATACATCTTTTTAAAAAATTAAAGAATTTGGAGATATGAGGTATGTTGGTGGAAGTTGTAGTAGAGGATAATTATTGTTATTGCTACTATCTACAGTTTAAAAACACTGAATCTATCTATGATATTGTGGCAGACACTGCTGCTTTTCTACTCAAAAGACATTTCTAATCATGTTTCTTACTACTTTCCTCTATATTACCTAGAGAGCCATATATACTCACTTTCCTGATTGCTTTTGCATCTAGTGGTGGTGGCCAAATTACTAATTTAGCACACAATAAATAGCACATAAGTTTTGCGATGAGGATGCTTTGGAGAAAGCTTCTACATTTTTGGTTAAAAGAAAACCATGCCTGGTATATCGCTTCTCTCTTTTCCAGCTTAAAGGGGAAAACCATCTTGCAACATTACTGAATATTTAAGATAATAAGAGAAACATCACTAATGCTATTGGGGACCTAAAAGAGCAACAATAACTTTTATATCTGTAGTGCTGGACTTTCTATTTCTTGCAGCTAAAAGAAATCTTAATAGAGGAATTTATAATGCAAACCACTAAATAACACTAAACCAAGATAACATTGAAACAATCATGGATTAAAATAATTGACAAATACTGATCTTTAAATTATTAAAGAGCTCTATTGTATATTTTCCCAGTAGGTGCCTTCTGTTACTTTTCCAGTGCTTCTGAAACATTAATGTATATTTTCATTGCCTGGGGATCTTGAAAAAATGCAAGTTCTGTTTCTGTAGGCATGGCATAAGGACTGATATTCTGCATTTCTCACGTGCTTCCAGATGATGCCAATGCAAGTGGTCACACAATATACTGGAAGTATCAGATTCTAAAGCCCCTATTTTTCCTGCTGTCTGATTTCTGTTCATAACAGTAAAAAAGTACTTTCCATCTCATGGAGGACAGAGGTTTGATCTATTTAATTTATTGCTGTATTCTCATTGTCCATAATGTTTTCTTGCAAGTAATGAATGCTAAGTACTTATTTAAGGAATAAATACAGATATTCAATACAAATATGATCTATTGTCTTAGTGGGCATAAAATCCTGATGACAATGGGTTCAAGAAATAGTGGAAGCTGAATAATGGAAGGTCTCTGTGCGAAAAGTTCTTTGCATATATTTAGGAGCAATATGTAGAGGGATATTAGGGTCAAGGGAGAGTTGTTGTTTTGGGGTTATTTTTTGGTGAGAGTTTAGAGCATTTTTGTACTCTGGTATGAATGATCCCATACAGAAGAAAACTGATGTTACAAAAGTAAAAGGGAAACTGACTGAAGTATGTCAGTGTCATCTTAAAAAGAATACATAGGTTGTAGTAAATAGACAAGTTTTCTTAGAAGCAACCACGGTTCATCCACAGAAACTGGAGTGGAGAAGAAATATGTGCCTACAGATACAAATAATTTGTACTGATGGGGAAATGTTTAAATTCTCTTTTAATTTCTTCAATTTTTTCTGTGAAGTAAGATTCATGGTCAGTTGTTTAGAAGAAAGAGAGGGACTGAGATTTCTAATAAGGAAATAATGTGAGATTTGAAAAACTGAGATTAAATAGGCAGAAAAGGATCTGAGGGAAAGGAAGCAATATACAACTTCTGCCACTGTATAAGATTGTTATTATTATTTAATTTTGCCTAGTTTTCCTATCTTCTTCATTTTGTATGAGTATCAAATGTAGGCAGACTATAATATGAATGACCCATATTGACGTTGGTATTATATATGGACAAATCAATTGTAGAGTGGTATATTCTTTATTATTCTGTTTAAATTTTCCCTTGTAAAATTAAATCATATTCTAAGAAGTTTTATATGTATTAATTATAGTACTAAAAATGTCCCATATCATATGATAAAGATACATTTAAAAAATACATTCAGGATGAAATTATTCTATCCTTATACCATTCTGTTCCATCTGTCATAAGTTTATTTCACAGTTTTTAATTGCACACTATATTATTTGCTAGGGTTGCCATGACAAATACCACAGGTGACTTAAACAACCAAAATTTATTTTCTTAAAATTGTGGAAGCTACAAGTCTGAGATCAAAGTTGGGTTTCTTCTGAGGCCCCTTTCTTTGACTTGTAGATGGCTGTCTTCTCCTTGTGTTCTCACATCATCTTTTATCTGTATGTGCCTGTGTCCTCCATTTTTATGAGGACACCAGGCATACTGGATTAGCGCCCACACTAATAACCTCATTTTAATTTACTCTTAAAAGGCTGCATCTCAAAATACAGTCACATTCTGAGGTACTAGAGGTTACGACTTAAACATACAAATTTTGAGGGGATGTAATTTGGCCTATAACACATACCTAAGGATTAAAAGACATTGTTTGTGTGTTGCATCAATTACAAATACATAAAGATACTGGAGACTCAGTGCGTGAATGAAAAGTCTCTTTTCTAAAAAATGGATAAGTAGAACCTGTACGATCCAAGTATGATATGGTTTTTCTTCAATATATAATCTATTCTTCTGGTGTGGTAAAGAGTACAAATGAATATTGCCATTGCCAATGAATAAATACATGCCTGTGCCCACAAAATAAATGGTTAAACAAACACAAAAGAACTACTTTATTAATGTGAACTTTTATATGCAAATTTTCCAATATATCTGTATCAGCATAATTCCTTACAGTGATTGTCTTTAGTCATTGTATTCTGTGCTTAAAATATCAACAAAAAATGGGTAACTTGCAGAAATAACTGCACACTGAGAAGTTCCATTTCACTTACAATAAGTTTAAACCTACTAGTGGTCACTATAGCTAAATCCAAAGCAAACATGATAGTTGACTTTAAGAACAGCAGTGTATGATTCTCAAAGGCTAACTTCCACTGAAAGAGTTTATGATGTTTAGTTTGTTCTCCATTGTATATGTATGATTCTGAAAGGCTTAAGATCAGCATAAAGAATAGTCTCCACCTTGAAAGAATAAAAGATTGGGAATCACAATGGTGGGAATATTTAGCATTTTTCAAATATAGAATATATACACTGGTAGCTGGCTTTCATATGTCCTCCCTGGCATTTAGACCAGAAGTAGTGGATTTAAGTCACAAAAAGAGAAGTTGGACATTGAAAATACTTACTGACTTTTATGAGGACAAAATTGAATAATATCTTTCTCTGTAAGTTATTTACAAAAATAATTAATTTCAATATTCTCAAATATTTCAATTATAGATTTGCCAAAATACCAAATGAACTTGATCTTTTATCTTTAAATACCTCCAGGTCCATTTACGAGTAAAACTAATGAAAACTAACCCAGCTAAATGCTCTGTTTCAAAGTTACCTTTGGCTTAGTACATATTAATAAACTATATTTAATCAAAATATATTGATTATGGGGTGCCTTGGTGGTTCAGTTGAGTGTCTGACTCTTGATTTTGGCTCAGGTCTTGATTGTGTCTGATTCTTGATTTTGGCTCTGGTCATGAGATCAAGCCCCACATCAGACTCTGCACCCAGCAGGGAGTGTGCTTGAGATTCTTTCTCTTCCTCTGTCCCTGACCACCCTCACCGTGTGTTTGCTTTCTCTAAAATAAATAAATAAATCTTTAAAAAATATATTGATCATATATAGAGCACTATGCCTTACATTTAGGAAGTCAAGATTTGCACACTTGGAAGAAAGAAGACTCAGGATAGAAAAACATGTTATTTATAAGACTGAGACAACTTCAGATAAGCTGTAACCTCATAGCAATTCTAAAAAGTATATGATGCAAGTGAATAGAGGAGAGGAAAAACACTAACACGGGAGAAAAAATTACAGAAGATATTCAAGGTATAGTTACTAGATACTTCTTCCTGAGCTAGAGAATTTATGTAAGAGAAAATGTGAGAAGAAAGGTTGGGAATGAATAATGTTTATTGATGCTCTAACTTCTTATCTGAAGCTATGTCCATTTTTAATAGACATAGGATATCAGGAGAGCTGATAAGTGTTCATAATATTTAGTAATAGTTATAATAGTTAATAATAATAATAAAAACTAAATACATGGCAAAATGTATACAAAATGAGGTAAGTTTAAGTTTAAAATGTGTAATTCTAGTTATCCAATATTTCTACTCGTCAGTTTTTACATTAGAGAAATACTCAACAAGTGCAAGGAGAAATGTATAGGATATCTGAGGTAGCAGATTTTCAACACCACAAAAATTGAATACCTACTGTGCATCAGTATGGATACAAATAAACAAGCTCTAATTAATCTATACTCTATGGAATACTATGTAGATGTGTGTAGCTCTATGGGTACTACTAGGAAAATATTGTTAAGATGTACTGTTAAAATTTAAGGCATAGTAAACAAACTATGACCTGATATTGTATTAATTTTGTATTTGTTAGGGTATACAAAAGTTGTATAAATGGAAAGAAAAATGTAGAAAGATGGGAGAGGAAGGGGAGTCCAATTGAGATCTAGAAGACATTGTCAATTTTATCTTACTCTAATATTTTACATTTTTATTGGTGAATAAATACAAAATTATTTGCATAACTAAAATTAACTAAAATCACATATATAGAATTTCATAAAATTCCCACCAAGAACTATGCTTTGGATGATAAGATAGACAAAGGTGAGCCATGAACTATAAACAAATATTGTTAGATTATCAAATTCATCTGTTTAAGCAATCATTTAGCAATTATTTATTAAATATTTATTATATGCCATTCATTATTTGGTCACTTATGTCTTTACTATTTGAGTATTCTAAGAATTTTTAAGCCAGGAAGAATTTACCATTATAATATTTGGGACTTAATACCATACAGAAAATACTAGTCAGCTTAGGTTTTTTTCTTATTTTTTATATTTCTTTACTTTCTGACTTTTCATTATACCCTTTGTGTGGCCGAGATGATAAAAATTCCTGGTGTCCTTTTCTCCAGCTGAAGTATCTTTCATGTCCTATTCAGTGGAAATGATCTGCCAAACACATAGATAAAGAGATACATCTTTAATCTTACAAGCTGTCTCCCCGCACAAGATCAGGAAAATGATTTTTCTTTTAACAGTTGTCAGCATGCTTGACATCTGTCACAAAGGCTTAGGCTCTATTTTTATTTTTCCTATTGAAATCGTGCTCTGACACCTGCCCCTTTGATACTTTCAGACTGATGCAGTAAAGAACAGGGTGCTTTTCAGTCAAAGAACTCACCACATTTGCTTTCTTTTTTGTTTGGTTCAGAAATATCATTAAAAATAAAACTTACTTTCAGTAGGATAGATGTGTGGAAATAATCCAAATTAAGTAAAAGTACATTATTATGTTAATGAACAAAGATATTTCCCTTAAAAAGATATCACTGATATTAACATATTCAGTGTTCTCAAAAAGTTTTAAATAACATATTCAAAATTGTCTTCTATACCTATCATAATACCATTAGAGGTACTTAGTATTAAAAAATAGGTATGTTTGTTAGTTGTTTCTGAGTAAAACCTAATGACAAAGGCCATAGCAATCATACACATGTATTAAAAGTTCATAACATGTTTATAAATTTTATTTTTTTATTTTTTTAAAGATTTTATTTATTTATTTGACAGAGAGACACAGCGAGAGCAGGAACACAAGCAGGTGGAGTGGGAGAGGGAGAAGCAGGTCTCCAGCTGAGCAGGGAGCCCGATTGGGACTCGATCCCAGGACCCTGGGATCATGACCTGAGCCGAAGGCAGACCTTAACGACTAAGCCACCCAGGCGCCCAATAACATGTTTATAAATTTTAAAGTGGTACTTCATATTATTTTTTAAAAAGTCACTATTTTATGTGACATGTCAGGAGGTGTGAAGAATTGGAATGCTTGCCTGAGGAAAAGTAAGATAGTATTAAATGTCAGAAGCTATTAGCTTCACCATATAGTCACAAAATTGTCAAAATAGTATCACCAAGTAAAGAAATTGTTGTGTATGAGGCTGCTATTTTGCCCTAAAAAATATAATAGATTAATATGTTGGACAATGACATCAGAAGAATGATAGAGTAGGGAGCTCAAAACTCTCATCTCCCACAAAAAAAAAAAAAATATTTTTTTAAGAGGTAGAAACTGTCAGAACCAATTTTGTGAGAATTCTGGAAGACAGAGATTTACAGCAACCAAACAAGCACTGAATCAAGAAAAAGGCAGTTTGAAAACAGTAGAAAAGCTGTGGGTACTTCCAATTGCACTTGGCCCATCCTACTCCCAGTGTGGCAGCAGCCTTGAATTGGCTAAAGACTGTGTTCCCAGTGTCTAACCCTGATCCCTGGTATTGGAGGAAACATAACAGATCTTATTTAGAAGTTACTGTATATGTTTGTACTAACTTGTCTGAGAACTACCCAAAGCACTAATGCAAGGTGCTCAGCTTTGTTTTGCCTAACTTGTAACTCAAGCCAGAAGTGAAAGACATTGCTTAAAAAGTGCTGGCAGGCAAACTTCCAACCTACATAATGTTTAGGATTAAGATATACACTAGATCAGATAAAACTGGGGAAGAAAATAAAAGGAGATTCTTGGAGAAATTAGGGCATTCAAAAACACCTGAGTATATAGGGAAATTTAGAAAGCCACATGCATGCCCAGGACAATATGCATGCTCAAAAAAGACCTGAGAAGAAATAAGCTTTTATTTTGGGTTTGTCCTTAGGCTCAGTGGTGAAGAAATACCTCAGAATAAAGGTAATCTGCACAGACTGAGACATAAGTTTGTTTTTGTTGCTTTATTAGTAGTTTTGTTTGTTTCTTTTTTTTAGGTTTTTTTACTTTTTGTATTTTTGTTGCTGGTTTTGTATTTTTTTTTTCTTTCAAGCTCTTTCCTATCAAGGACATACCTGTGAAACTACTAACTAAACATGAACTAAGAAACTGAGGCTTCACTGACCTCACATGACAAAGAATACTGTCTTTGTAAAAAACAGTTTGGAAAAGTCACTAAACAAATGGACCACCATAGTCTCCCAATATTCAAAACAAGCTAAATCATGTGAAAGGGAGAAATTGATATCCATTGTTATTACATTATGTTTAAATGCCCAGTTTTCAACAACAACAAAAATAACAAGCTATGCAAAGAATAAAGGGGTATTGCCCATTTACAGAAAAAAAAATAAATTGAGAGAAATCATCTATGAAGAAGCCCAGACATCAAACCTACTGGGGTAAAACAACAACAGCAAATTTAAAACAACTATCTTAATTATATTGAAAGGAAAATAAGATAAAAAAATCAGGAAAATAATGTCTAAAAAAAATGAGAATGTCAAAAAAGACACAGAAATTGTAAAAAGGAACTGAACAGAAATTCTGGAGGTGAAGATTACAATAATTAAAATGAAAAAAAAAATCAGTAGATGGGTTCAGGAGCAGATTTGAGCAGGCAGAAGAAAGAATCAGTAAACTTGAAGATAGGACAATTAAATTTTCTGAATCTGAGAAGTGAAAAGAAAGAAAAAAAGAATGAAGAAAAGTAAACAGAATCTAAGGGACCCCCATGAGACACCGATAAGCAGACCAACATATGTATTATGAAAGCTCTAGAAGGAAAACAAAAAAGACGGAAAATATTTGAAGAAATATGGCCTACATTTGATGAAGGACATAAATCTACAAATCAATGAACTCCAAGTAGGATAAATTCAAAGACACCTTTACCTAGACAAATTACAATCAAAGTGTCAAAAAACATTACAAAGAGAAGATAGTGAAAGAAGCAGGAGAGAAGCAACTCATAATGTACAATAAAATTAACAGCCAAATTTTCTTTTTTTTTAAGATTTTATTTATTTGTTTGAGAGAGAAAGAGAATGAGAGAGAGAACACGAGAGGTCAGAGGGAGAAGCAGACTCCCTGCTGAGCAGGGAGCCTGATGTGGGGCTCGATCCTGGGACTCCAGGATCATGACCTGAGCTGAAGGCAGTCGCCTAACCAACTGAGCCACCCAGGCGCCCCTAACAGCCAATTTTTCATCAGAAACCATGGAGGGCAAATGGCTGTGGTGTGACATATTTAAAGTACTAAAGTAATATAAAGGTAAACCAACAATTTTAAATCTGGCAAAACCATCCTTTATAAAGTAGAGAAATTATTGACATTCCCAGATAAACAGAAACTGAAGTAGTTTAGTACCACCAGACAAGAACTCTGAAAGGAATCCTTCTAGTTGAAATGAAAGAACACTAGACAGTAACTACTATATGAAGAAATAAAGATCTTTGGTAATAGTAAATACACGGTTAAATGTAAAAACCAGTACTGTTATAATTTTTGCTTATAACTGAATTTTATATACTACATGATTTAAAAAGCAAACACATAAAATATAATTAAAAATCTATGCTATTTGTGTATAAAATATAAAAAAGATGTATTTTTTGACAATAAGATGAAGATGTAAGCTGTAGAGGAACAGAGTTTTTATGTGATTATAATTAAGTTTGTGTAAACCAAATTAAATTGTTATAAATTTAGTATGTAACTGTAATCTGCATGGTAATGATAAAGAAAACACCTAAAGAATGTAGACAGAAGGAAATGAGATGGGAATCAAAATGATTCACTATAAAAATCAAGTAAACACAGAAGAAGACAGTAATGGAGGGAATGAGGGATATAAGCATATAAGGCATACAGAAATAAAAGCAAAATGGCAGGCATAAGCTCTTTCTCATCAGTAATTACTTTAAATGTAAGTGATTTAAACTCTCCAAAGGAAAGGCAAAGATTTTCAGAATGGAATAAAAAAACAAGAGATAACTATATGCTTTCCACATGAGACTCAGTTTAGATCAGACACAAATAGGTTGAAAGTGAAAAAATGAATAAAAGATATTCCATGCAAATAGTAACCAAGAGATAGTTACAAGGTTTTACTAATACACAAAATAGACTAACTCAAAAACCGTTACAAGAGTGTGTGTGTGTGTGTGTGTGTGTGTGTGTGTGTGTATATATACATATATATATACATATACATATATACATATACACATATAGAGAGAGAGAGACTCAATTGGGGAAGGATCCATTTTTAAGCTCACATGGGTGGGCAGAATCTCAGTCCCTGCTGGTCTATTGCACTGAGGGCTTCAGTGCCTACGTGGCTATTGCTTAGAGACTAGCTTCATTTATTATTACCTGGCCTTGCCAGTTTGTTAACTTGCTTCAAATGTCAGCAAGGGAGAGAGCTTGATATTGATACAAAGTCTTAATCTTTTATTACTTAATCATGCAAAAGACATCCCACACCTTTGCTATGTTCTATTGGTTAGAAGCAATTTGCTAGGCCAGTCTCCATTCAAGGAAAGGTGATTACACAGGGTGTGAATACCTTGAAGCTGAGATCATTGAGGACCATCTTAGAGACTGCTTGCCACAAATCTTATGAAATTTAACACATATATGGATGTGTGTAACCACCACAAAGAATGATACAGAAGAGTTCCATTATTTCCCCCCACCCCAAATTCCCTCATATTCCCCTTTACAGTCAGAGCCATCACCATACTTAACCCCTGGTAACTACTAATCTGTTGTCCATCACTGGAGTTTTGTCTTTTAAAAATGTCAAAACATGGGGGCGCCTGGGTGGCTTAGTCAGCTAAGCATCTGCCTTCAGCTCAGGTCATGATCCTGGAGTCCTGGGATCAAGCCCTGTGTTGGACTTCCTGCTCAGTGGGGAGTCTGCTTTGCCCCCTTCCTTTGCCCCTCCCCCTGCTCCTTCTGTCTCTCTCTCACTTACTTCCTCTCTCTCAAATAAATAAATAAAATCTTTTTTAAAATATCAAAACAGGTATGGAATCAAATAGTACATAACTTTTTGAGACCAACTTCTTTCATTCACATAATGCCTTTGAAATTCATCCAAGGTATTGGTTGTATAGTTTGTTACTTTTATTTTCTTGGTGTTATTCCATTGCATGGATGTGCCACCATTTATGAATCCACTCATCCACTGAAAGGCATTTGGATAGTTTCCAGTTTTTGGTATTATGTACAAAAATGAACACTTGTGTAAAGGTTTTATGTAAATATAAATTTTCATTTCTCCTGGGTAAATACTCAGGAGTAGGGTTGTATGTCAAATGCTAAGTGTGTGATTAACTTTATAAATCATGTCAAATTATTTTCTAGCATGGCTATACCCTTTTGATTTCTTACCATCAATGTATACGAGTTTCAATTGCTCTACATCTTCACCAGCATTTGTAATATAATTTTGTTATTGTTGTGTTTTGGGTTTTATTTGTTTGTTTGAATTTAGCCGTTCTAATATATGTATAGTGGTATCTCACTGTGGTTTTCATTTGCATTTCTCGAATGGCTAATGATCCTAAACACACTTTTGTGAACTCATTTGGTATCTTTCTCTTTGGTAAAGTGTATTTTTAGTTTTTTGCCCATTTTTAATTGGGTTGCCTATTTTCTTAATGCTGAGTTTTGGGAGTTCTTTATATATTGTTTTTTTGTTTTGTTTTGCTTTGTCTTAAAGATTTTACTTATTCAGAGAGAAAGAGAGAACATGAGCAGGGGGAAGACACAGAGAGAGAGCATGAGCAGGGGAAGAGACAGAGGGAGAGGGAGAAGCAGACTCCCCGCTGAGCTGGGAGGCCGATATGAGGCTCAATCCCAGGACCCAGAGATCATGACCTGAGCTGAAGGCAGACACTTAACCATGTAGGCCATCCAGGCACCCCTATATATAGTTGATATAAGTCCTTTTTAAGATGTGACTTGCAAATATTTTCCCTCAGTCTGCAGCTTGTTTTTTTGTTCTCTTAACATTAATTTCATAAAGCAAAAATTTTTAACTTCGATAAAGTTTAATTTATACATTTTTATTTTATGCATTGTGTTTTAGGTATCATTTATACCCTTTGCCTAATCCATGTCATAAAGATTTCCTTCTACATTGTCTCCTAAAATTTTTATAAATGTTTTGGTTTTCTTTTACAATTATATCATGATGCATTTTATTTTATTTTATGATGCATTTTAAATTAATTCTGTATGTATGAGATATCACAGGTCAAGATTCTTTTTTCTTTCTTAATTTTTTATATGTGATATAACAAATTATTCCTACACCACTTGTTCAAAAGATTATTGTTTCTCAAATTTATTTTGCACTTCTTTTTTTTAAACATTTTATTTATTTTTAGAGAGAGAGTCTGTGTGAGTGGTGGGGAGGGGCAGAGGGAGAGGGAGAGAAGCTCAAACAGACTCCATGTGGCTGGATCCCATAACCCCCCACGTTCCCCACCCCACCCACACCAAAATCATGACCTGAGCCAAAACCAAGAGTTGGACACTCAACCAACTGAGCCAACCAGGGGCCCCGATTTTACACCTCTCTTAAAATTCAATGGCCTTATTTGTCTGGGTTTATTTCTGGATCCTCTATTCTGTTCCACTGATCCATTTGTCTTTCCCTTTGCAAATACTTGTTTAGTTTGCTAGCTTTTAAAGTAAGTCTTAAAATCAGGAAATGTGTGTATTAGTTTCCTATGCTGCTGTGATAAATTACCACAAATTTAATGGCTTAAAACAATATGAAGTTACTCTCTTACAGTTCTGGAATTCAGAAGTCCGAAGTCATTTTTACTGAGTTGAAATCAAGGTTTTGGTAAGACTATGCTCCTTCTGGAGGTTCCTGGGATTCTGTTTCCTTGCTTTTCCAGCTTCTAGAGGCTATCCACATTCCACAACTTGTGGCCTCCTGCAGCAATGGTGCCATACTGACATCTACTTCTGTAGACACATCCTTCTCTGACTCTGACTCTCCTATCTTATGATGATCCTTGGACCTATTCAAGTTATCTGAAATAATCTTCCCATCTCAAAGTCCTTAACTCAGTCACATCAGCAAAGTCTCTTTTGATATGATTAAGATAAAATATTAACAATTTTAGGGGATCAGAATATGAATATATTAGAGGGGCCATTTTTTCTGCTTACTACATGGACAGAGGACCTAGTTTATATGATTTCAATTTTTTCAAAATTTTAAGGTTTATTTTATAAGCCATGATATGGATCACATTGAATATGAATATTCTACCTTGAATATTGTATGCATACTTGATATGAGAATTATTTTTTAAAACACCCTATTGTCTTAAAAGAGAGTCCATGATCTGATTATCTAATTTTTTAAGAAAATAAATAGATGAAATATGTGCAGGGGACTAATAGTACACTTATTGTGATGGGTACTAACTAATGTACAGAATTATTGAATCATTATATTGTACACCTGAAACTAATATAACATTGTATGTTATTATTTGGTCTTTATATATTATTACATATGTTATACATCAATATGTTATATGGTATATATTAATATGCTATATATATTATTATGTATTATACTTGAAATCAGAAAATCAATATAATGCCTATTGGTTTAGATTATTTTCCAGAAAACTTTTACTTTGTCTCCCACCAGAGCTCCGTGGGAGACATGTAGTTCCCCACCTCGTTAATGCTGGACTTGGTTACATGCCTTGCTTTGACCTCATGATGAGTGGGTGTATTTCCCCACTTTTTGATTCTCTGGTTTGGCCATGTGTCTTGCTTTGGCCAACAAATGTTGACAGATGCCATATGAACATAGAGTTGAACTGTGCTAATTCATTTGGGCTATATATTTTAGGTTCCTATATTAGGATAAAATGTAAGCAGGTTTATCACCCATACAATGTTTTATAGGTCATTTCTTTTTTTTAATACATGTGGAATTTTATTGTGAAAATGAGATACAATGTAAGTTTTTTCACTTCATTCTATTTCTTTTTTATTTTATTTTATTTTATTATATTATATTATCACCATACATTACATCGTTAGTATTTGATGTGGTGTTCCATGATTCATTGTTTGCATATAACATCCAGTGCTCCATTCAGTACATGCCCTCTTTAATACCCATCACCAGGCTAACCCATCTCCCCACCCCCCTCCCCTCTAGAACCCTCAGTTTGTTTCTCAGAGTCCATAGTCTCTCATGGTTCGTCTTGGAAAAATGTTTATAGGTCATTGCAAAGTCCTGTGGCATAGTGCTTATCTGTGTAAGCAGTCTTTCTTTTTTTTTTAAAGATTTTATTTATAAAAAAAAGATTTTATTTATTTATTTATTTGTTTATTTGTCAGAGAGAAAGAGACAGTGAGAGAGAGAGCATGCACAAACAAGTAGGGGGAGTGGCAGGCAGAGGGAGAAGCAGGCTCCCTGCTGAGCAAGGAGCCTAACCTGGGACTCGGTCCTAGGGGCTAGGGATCATGACCTGCGCCTAAGGCAGATGCTTAACCGACTAGCCATCCAGGTGTCCCTATAAGCAGTCTTAATACATACCAAGACTTTTAGCATCCTTGTTCCCCAGTTCTTCAATATAAAAAAGAGCTCAAAACCATTCTGACAAACAAAAACACTTCTACAAAATTTTTAAGTGTCTTCCTAGTGGACAATACAAACCACACATGAAAATCACAGATTTAAATGTATAGTAAATCTAAGAACAACTCAGTAACTTGAAGTCCATCTGAGTATATCTACATCAAGAAATATTTGTAAATGTATATAAAGGAGTATTTCCATGATATAATAAAGGGGGAAACTCAAATTTCAAAATATTTGCCAAATAGAGTACAAAGTGTCCCCATAATAAGCAAACAACATAGAATGTCCTCTGAGCATCAAGTATAGTCCTGGATATCGCAAATATAAAAGAGAATGCATCAATAATTTAAAACTTAAATAACAGAAAGATGACTATGGAAAACAGGAATTAATTGGAAATGATCTGAGTTAGCAGTACAACTACATAAACCCAGAAACCCTTCCTATTACCCTAATACATATCTCAAAGGGGAAGCTTCATAAAGAAGCTACTAAGTGTTCCCTGACACACATTTCAATCTAGATTCATATTGATAATTATATCATAAATCTAAATAACTATCTTAGCAAATGCTTTGGTGTTAATTAAAGTACACTTAATGGATATATTCCAACCCTCAGTAGTGTTGACAGAGCCACTTTTCCATGCAGTTAGAACAAATTGGATAATAGAAATTTACTGTAGTCTGTGACTTCAGATACATATGAGGTAGGGAAAGTAGGGCATTTCAGAAAATAAAAATGGAAGAGGAAGAAAACTATGAAAATACTTAATTCAGGTTAATTGTTTAGACTGCTGAAATAATTCCTGGTTGAATAGACAATTATGCTTATGGATCATTATTCTAAGCGTTGAGAGGTCCCATTTAAATTTGATTTATTCCAGGCAGGAGAGCCAAGAGAGCCCGTAGGATGAGCTAGAGGGTGGCAGATAATTTTAAGCATATTTATTAATAGTCTTTTTCTTTTTCTTCAATCTTAAAATCTTTTTTTTTTTTTTTTTACAAATTAACATCTCTAAAATTAGATTGCATCTTACAAATTATGGTTTCTTATATTAGGTAAAATACCATAGTGTGACAATCTTTTCTAATTTAAATTTTAGGTACTCTCTGAGATAAAAATCCATTCTTCTGGAATATTCTCTCATCCCTAAAAGGACACATGGCTGACTCAGGACATGCATGAAACTGAAGTAGAAGGAGTGGCGATACCTGGAACCCACACACAAAGGAGCAATCGCTTTCTTCTTTGTCCTTTGGCTTCCACATTAGTGCTTTTCTCAGGTTCCTATATAGTTTGTTCGTATCTGCTACTGAAATCTCAAGCGTTGAACCCACATTGTGTTTATTTGGCTTATTGAGGGCTCACTGTCTGTCCTTCCATAATGCGTCTGTTCGTGTTCCTTTGGTCTTGCCTCAGAGTACTGCAGACATGTTGCCTTTCAGCCATATGCTCTATGCCATCTATGGGGCAGCTCATCCCCCACAAAGCCTCTGCAGTCTGTTTCCTTTCCCTTGCCATAGAGACTCCCCTGCAGGGTGCTGGATCTCAGCTTCATTATCTTTCATTTTGTGGAGCCTGGGAAAACATATGCACTACTTCCAGGCTACAATGAGAATTAAGGCAGATCTAAGAGGCCTAATTCATGCCTTTTCACAGCTGATCTACTAAGTATTGACCGTAGAGTTCTTTGTTTCATCTATGCCACATTAATATGGGTCCACTCTGTAACCCTGAGAGGAGACAGCCACACACATTGAGAGCTAGTACAAAACCCTGTCCCTGGTTTGTTTTTTTGATTTTTTTTTTTACCTTTCCCATCAATATATTTGAATATACTATTCTGGTTCCAAGAAACAAAGCAGCAAAAGGACTCTTAGTGAAAAAATATTTTCTAATCATTTCTGGGGAATAAAGAATCTATCACGGATATCTGAAGATGACTTTTACCTCTGTTTTACAGATGGATACATCCTACTATCATATAAAATTAAATCAGGTAATTAATATTTTTTCTAAGTCTTTTCTCATTAAGAAAATTTTGGATAATTTCCTTTCTCATAAAGTAATCTATTCCAAAAACATTCTACTCAAGCATAGTCAAAGAACTAATTTCTTAGGTCCTATAATTATAATTTAGCTTAAAAATATGCAGTATACTATATGGTTTATATCTGTCAGTCTCTTATGGGTTTTGTTAATATGAATCTACATTCCCCAAGACTGTCTGAGACTCTAACAAGAAAGAATTTATGAAACTATAAGTCTGGGATCAAAATTAAGACTATAATTCAAGGAGGTAATATGACTCTTTGAGGATATATCTGAATAACTTTCCAAATTTGTAGAAGTACCATCCCCCTATCTGCCTGCAAAATTTAATTAGTCTTTTGCACCCAAATTCTCACAAATATTTATTATCTCTACCACATTATAGCTTGCCTCAAATCTCCCATCTAGAATGTTCCTAAATAGATTTAAGCAAATAAGAATTTATGTTAAAGACTAAAAGCCCTTTAATATGTTGGATCAATTGTTAAAATATAGCAAAAAAGTACCCAAAGTATACTGTTGTCCACAATGAGTAATAACATTTTTTATATCTTAAAAGTATTAAGAATGATTTTTAAAAGTAGGTTACTGTAAGTAGATAAGTTACTGTAAAACAGTTTATATTATAAAATTCAACCACAAGGAGATACCAACATAAACTAAATACTGTGAGCCAAATATTGGCTTGATACTCTGAGATTTAGCTAAATTTAATTTAAGTCTTTTATCCAATGACCTATACGAAGTTCAAAGTCACTCCACAATTTCTGAAATTTTCAAGAAAACTCATGATTATTTTTACTTGACCATCCAAAATTTCAATCCCTGGCCCCAGCAGAATGTAATTATGGCATGGAGATTATCTCACCCTACTATTTTCTCATTACTCTGCACCAACCCAGATGTTCTCTTTTTTTGATCACCATTGGGTGATCATAGTAGTGGAGGAACTTACAAGGCATGTGGGATTTACTATAACACTGTGTTAACAGAAAGAATGTACATTGAAGAAAAAGAAACCAATAAAAATAGAATATTACCATCAATGCTTGTAAATATTCTTTAATCACCTTGCTCCTTCACCAAACAGAATTCATCGGTCATTCCTATACTGAATGTGTCCCTCCCAAATTCATGTTTAAGCCCTAACCCCCAATATGATGGTAGTTGGAAATAGTGCCTTTGAGAGGTAATGAGGGTTAGATTAGGTCATGAGAGTGGGATCTTCATGATGAGATAATGCCTTATAAAAAGAGAGGCAGAATATATCTTTGTGTCTCTCTGTCTCTCTCTGTCTCCTTCCCTCCCTTTCCACCATCATGAGAGGGTACAACAAGAATGTAGCCATTTGCAAACCAAGAAGAGGGCTCTTGTTAGAAACTGAATCTGTCAGCATCTCAATCCTGGAATTTTCTGCTTCCAAAACTGTGAGAAATAAATGTTTTTTGTTTAAAGCAACCGGTCTATGGTATTTTGCTATAGGAGTCTGAACTAAAGCAATCGTCTTTCTCTACATGCTCCAATATTCTGGGACATTACATAGACTTTGTCTGCTCTCTTCCACCCCTACTATGCTTTCTGCTCTTGGACAATTTCCAAATCATCTTCATTACTAATCCCAAGTAAGATACAGTTTACTTTTGACACTGTCCCAAAGGCTTAACCTTAAACTCATAAAGAACATTTTTCCATAAGGGTCTGGGAAATAAATAGTTTTGAATCATATACCAATAATGTAATCATACAAAAATTTTCAATGGCTAAGTTTTTTATTTTTAAATTTATTTTGATGTTAGTGATCTTTGGTCAATTTAGTGATACTGCAGGACATAATCGATCTATCCCAGAACTGTAGTACAAAATAAACAAAAACTAGCAAAAAAGTAGAACAATTAATCTTATAGTTGATTAATTTAAATATCCTGGAAACAGTGATTATTTTCTAATTTACATTTTTGACATTTGCCTTTTTCTTTTTTTTAAAAAGATTTTATTTATTTATTTGAGAGAGAATGAGAGCACGAGAGGGAGGAGGGTCAGAGGGAGAGGCAGACACCCTGCTGAGCAGGGAGCCCGATGTGGGACTCGATCCTGGGACTCCAGGATCATGAACTAAGCTGAAGGCAGTTGCTTAACCAACTGAGCCACCCAGGCACCCAACATTTGCCTTTTTCTATTCACCTGGAGCAGTTGAAAGTCAGAATTACAGATGGATAATAGAAATTACTAACTTATCAATTGGACTAACTTAATAATCATGCATTAAAGGTGAATGAATTAAGTAGCTTCACTCTTAAGGAAGAAAAAAAATGTAATCTAAACTTGTAAGTACAAAAAACAAAATTAAATAAATTATGTGAATTATTTTTGTACGTATTTCCTTTTTTTTTAAGATTTTATTTATTTGGGCGCCTGGGTGGCTCAGTTGGTTAAGCGACTGCTTTCGGCTCAGGTCATGATCCTGGAGTCTCAGGATGGAGTCCCACCTTGGGCTCCCTGCTCGGCGGGGAGTCTGCTTCTCCCACTGACCCTTCCCCCTCTCATGTGCTCTCTCTCTCTCATTCTCTCTCTCTCAAATAAATAAATAAATTAAATTAAAAAAAAAAGATTTTATTTATTTATTTGACAGAGAGAGACACAGCGAGGGGGGGAACACAAGCAGGGAGAGTGGGAGAGGGAGAAGCAGGCTTCCCGCTGAGAAGGGAGCCGATGCAGGGCTTGATCCCTAGACCCTGGGATCATGACCTGAGCCAAAGGCAGATGCTTAATGACTGAGCCACTCAAGCACCCCTATAATTCCTTTTCAATAGAACATTTTTTCATTTGAACCTAATATTCTATTTTTCATTTGAAAAAATTTTTTCTTAAGCTGAAGAGAAATATAAAAATAACAGGGAATAAGCTACCCAATATGTATTTGTATACCACGTATCAAGTCATATAAGCTAATATGTATGTTCGTATACATATCCTTCAAATAAAATTGTTTAAATACCTTCAAAAATTGCATTGAGGGTATTTACAAAATGAAGATCCTCTTCCCTAAATGTATCATTTTCTTTGATCAGTGAATTAAACACTCTGATCCAGTTAAACAGTTGGCTGCTCCATTTCCTCACCAGTATGTACACTGACAAGGACAGATGCATCACCTTACAAAGGAAAAAAAAAAAAAAACCTCCTCTAAGCAAAACTATTCAAGTGGCTATACTTATCTTCCAGAAACTTAGTGCCGTGCTTTGAAAAATATATGTTTATTATTAAATTTCAAGAAACAGGGGTGCCTGGGTGGCTCAGTTGGTGAAACATCTGCCTTCAGCTCAGGTCATGGTCCCAGGGTCCTGGGATCAAGCCCCACATTGGGCTCCCTGCTCGGCAGGAAGCCTGCTTCTCCCTCTCTCACTCCCCCTGCTTGTGTTCCCTCTCTCGTTGTGTCTCTCTCTGTCAAATAAATAAATAAAATCTTTTAAAAATAAATAAATAAATAAATAAATTTCAACACTTCTTATTTCAAAAATATGTTTTATAAACCATTGTCAAAAATAGATTCCCTTTAGGGCGCCTGGGTGCCTCAGTTGCTTAAGCAACTGCCTTCGGCTCGGGTCATGATCCTGGAGTCCCCGGATCGAGTCCCACATCTGGCTCCTTGCTCAGCAGGGAGTCTGCTTCTCCCTCTGACCCTCTTCCCTCTCGTGCTCTCTGTCTCTCACTCTCTCTCTCTCAAATAAATAAATAAAATCTTTAAAGAAATATATATTCCTTTTATAAGACTTATATACATTTTCCCTATTTTAATACCATAAGTCTGTCATTTAAAGTTTTATACATTTGTTTGACCAATGAAAGATGGTTTCCCAAGGGAGTGTCACAAAAATAGGCCATAGTTACATTTTTTTTCTCTTTCAGTTCATCAGCTGAAAATTCTTCTTTATGAATGTATCACTGGCAGTTGTGTTAGTTAGTTCCGATTATAAGTATAATCTAAGACTAACAGAAATAGCTATAAAAGAGTTGCCTTTCTTTTGGAAAATATTTTTCAAGTTTATATGAATAGCTGCTAGCTCTCTAATTATTTCAAATATATTGTCAGAAAGAACAGGGCTTTGGACATTTCAACTGCAGGAAAGCTATTAATTTCTTAATAATATTAATCAGTTTGCTTAAAAAGAGTAGCACTAGCTTCTAGGGAAGAAAATGAATTACCCGATAGACACTTTTCTCTGAAACAGGTTTAGCTGTGGTGGGGAGTAGTGGACAGGTAGTGTCAGGTGTCACCTTTTTAGAAACACTTTAAATTTTCAGGATACAAGTGATACATGGATCTCTGTAAGGAGAGAGATGCAGGAACAATGCCTCTTCCAACTCTTCTATTCTAGCCATGAAGGTTAGAGGAACCAGGAAAGACTGTGGACTCTGAGAAACAAACTGAGGGTTCTAGAGGGGAGGGGGGTGGGCAGATGGGTTAGCCTGGTGATGGGTATTAAAGAGGGCACGTTCTGCATGGAGCACTCGGTGTTATACGCAGTGAATCATGGAACACTACATCAAAAACTAATGATGGAATGTATGGTGATTAACATAACATAATAAAATAAAATTTAAAAAAAGAAGGAAAGAAACTCAGCTTTCTCAGAAGCTGTGTCTGCACATTGAAATGAAACAGAGAAAAGTATTTTTGCAAACTCACTTGAAGTAAATTGCCCACTAGGATTAACCTTATCCTTAAAAATATTTTTTTTTTTCATTCCTCTTTGAATGACTTAAGGCCTTTTAGGTCACAAACTACTATCAGTAGACTCAATCAGATCTTTGTTTCTTTGTTTTAAATGTTTTATGATAATTAGATTCAGAGAATTGTTCTAAAATACAAATAGTTGTAATAATCCTCAGGCAATAGTACTCATAAGGTGCCTCCATCTAAAGCTTTGTTTCATCTTAATTTTTAAAAATTCTGTGGTTTATTCAGGATTGGGATTTTGAATTTCCATGTCTTAAGGTTGGGGGGAAAGGCATAGCCTACGCATTCTTTCTCTGTCAGTTCTAAGGTTGCCCTTGGCCTTTTGCAAACCATCACAGAAGTGGTTTGTTTTCTTTCTCACCTCTTGTTCTTCCTTCTTTTTAACGATTTTTCTGCCCTAATTTTCTTTCTATCCCTCTAAATAAAATTTTAGAACAGGCTATAAGAAAGGGGATAAGTTATAAAACAAAAAAATTATAAAACTGGAAATGACATCAGAAATCTTGATTTTCAGAGCATAGCTTTCTATAACACCAAGCTATTTTCATCTTAAACATGATGAAATTTTGTTTTATCTTCTCACAGTGAATTTTATCTGATAAAGCTCCATTCATGTCAGTTATTTTTCCTGAATTTTGGAATAATATTGTTGATTATGAATTGGGAAAAAATAAGATGTAAAACATGACAAAATTAAGAAACAAATTAGGAACAATCAATGTAAAGCAAAAATTTTCAATATTCTTTTGAGTTATAATGTAGACATATGACTACCAAGGACCTCATTTTCCCCCAGTATTTAAAATCCATTTTTAAAGTTCAGGCAATCTGATTATGAATACACATGCCTTAACTCATGAACATTATTGTAGCTCTGCTTTTTCTAGGTCTTACTCCATAAAGCATTTACTATGTAAATGTTCTTAAAAGAGTATATGCAAGTTTTATTTGCGTTTGTATATTTCTTTTTTTTTTTAAAGATTTTATTTATTTGACACAGAGAGAGAAAGCACAAGTAGGCAGAGCGGCAGCCAGAGAAAGAGGGAGAAGCAGGCTCTCCACTGAGCAGGGAGCCTGATGTGGGTCTCGATCCCAGGACCCGGGGATCATGACCTGAGCTGAAGGCAGCCGCTTAACCAACTGAGCCACCCAGGCACCCGCATTTGTATATTTCTTAAAGATTTATTTATTCATTTGAGAGAGAGAGAGTGCACTTGCAGGGGGGGATGGGCAGAGGGGAAGCAGACTCCTCACAGAGAGCCCATGAGGAGCTGAAACAAGGGGCTCTATCTCCCCACTGGAAGATCATGACCTGAGCAGAAACCAAGAGCCCACCACTCAACCAACTGAGCCACCGAGGCACCCCTGCTTTTGCATTATTTTCAAACTGATTTAAATTATCAATCCGAAATCACACTGTAAATTTTCACTCTTAATATTTACCTCTTTTCTTTGGCACACAGTTTGGATTTTCTGTGAGTACAAATAAAGCTTTCCGTTAACTTCTGCATGCTTTTATAATTCAGATTACTAATACACAAAATAATGGATTTCATTTTTGGTTGATAACTAAATTGTCAACTGCAGGAGCTAAAATAAATCATGTATCCATCATATATAACATGAAGTAAACATAATTGTAATTTTCTCATAGTGAAATATATACAACTATGATTGACTTTTACCTTTATTTCCAGACTTCTTAGAATGTATACTAAATTCAAGGTTATTTATTAGTTAAATGCACTTGCCTATCATTTAGCTCTGAAAAGATCTTTTTTTTCTTACAACTGAAATATACATAGCATCCAAGGTGCTGATCGTCAAGCAAATCAGTTACTACAAAGAAGATTCAATAACAAAGATAATATTCTCTATACAGAAATGGTTTTTTCTACATTCAATTTCTAAGTAAAAACTTCAATATTTTAACTGACAAAGATTATAAATACAATATTTTTTATGAATTATTTGTATGTGAATTTCTGGGCCAATTTTTATTTGTCAATTAATGATCAAGATAGCATCTACATGGGCACCTGGCTGGCTCAGTTGGTAGAGCATGTGACTCTTGATCTCAGGGTCATGAGTTGGAGCCCCACGCTAGGCATAGAGATTACTTAAAAAAATAGAAATAAAAGAAAATGGTTAAAGTGGCAATGGTTATGTGTACTTTGCTCCAATAAAAATTTAAAAATATAGCAGCTCTCCAAGTATAGTTATTTTTACTACCAAAAATATGTATCCTTTCTCCATATCCCAATCCTCAGACATTCTTCTTTCTCCTTTTTCAAACAATCTCTATTCAGTTCTTTTAGCCCACCTGTGTGATGTTTTTGGCTTTACTCTTCTTCCCTTAATTCCCCTGGTTGCTCCCCTCTCCCAGGCATCTCTCATCTGGCTTATTGCAGTAGCCACATTGCCTCTGATGGGAGACAATTCTCCATCAGTCCCTCACATTTCTGTCCATCTTGTGAGCAAGGACACCGACTAACTTTGTTCCAGACCATCTTTTCAATAATGTTTGTAGAGCAGACAGCCTTAGAATATAGAGATAGTATGTCCTTCCACATCAAAGAGCAGGTTTGCTTATGGTACATCATAATAATGTCTCCTTGGGGCAAAAGTCAAGGACACTTATTGGCCTTTATAAAAGATTGCTCCATGAAGCTCTCTCATCTTTATTTTCCCGGAGAAAAGTAAACTCAGTTTTTTTCTATGTTGTCCTAATTTTTAATTTACAACTCTCTCAAGCAAATTCTAACTTGAATTATATCTCATTGTAAATATACCTGCTGCCTTTGCACATTTTAAAGTCTTTACATTTAGAGCTTAACAAATGTTTGAACTAAATCTAGATAATCCATTCTTCAGAACTTCAGAGTTTTAAATGGTCTTAGATATCAATGGGTTGAGGTAATGAAAGAGTCCCTCACTGAAATTATTGTTCTCCCATCAGATCTACGGCCATTTACCTCACCAAGTTCAAACAATTCAAAGCCATTTTACCAAGAGGTGGTTATTCTATCACACAGATAAAAAAGATTAATAAGAAACAAGAACTCATATGTATGTACCTTTCCCACCTCCATCTCATCTTTTCTGTCCTTAAAAAGGAAACCAAAATACCTAGAGAGATGGGTGTAGAGATGAAATAACCAGCGAAATTCCGGGGCTGTTCACAGATACTCTTCAAGTCCCATCCTCTTGGAATATTTTTGTTTCTATTTGAAAAAGAAGTTAGTCTAGATTTGGAATAGATGCCATTTTTTTTCTTTTTTCCTTTTTCCCCCCTGAACTTGTTTGCTGCTGCTTCTTTTTGATAAAAAAGAAACTCAGGACCTCGATACATAATGTTAATAAAAAGAAACTTATTTATTTTGGATAAACTGGAAACAAATGTTCAGAAATCCCGACCTTTCTTTCTTTCTTTTTTTTTTCCTCCATTCCTTCAAAGCGGTCTGTATTACATCTCCATTAAATCCTAGTCTTTGGTGAAAACGACTTGAAGTTCTAATCTGTGAGTTTCTTTTTATCTTTAAAAAAAGACATACAAATATCAAAAGAAAGTTTTTTGGCTTTTCAATAACATTCTTTTTCATTTTTAATGTCCTTTTTTCTAATATAAAATATGAAATTTCTCTTAAGTTTCTAAACTTTTTCTTAAAATTTTGCAATAGTTATCCAAATTGCCATAGCAAAAATATCCTAAGCTGTTTGCTAGCATGTGTGTGTCTGTGCATGTGTGTGAGAATGTATATGTGCATATGTGTACATATACATTTATATAGGTGATTATATAGTACATACTATATAATTTATAATGTGCATTTTGTATATATAAAATACCTAACCCCTTGGTGGTTAGTTACATACCAGGTGACTCAGAAATAGGTTATTTTTGTCAAATCTCTAACATACTAATGTAGAACCAGTTTTTTAAGAATTTAGAAAGCAACTTGCCACATAGTGACAAATTTAAAATGACTTCATTCTGAAACTGCCATTTGAACGTAGTTTCTATAGTGTGAAAAAAAAACACAATGTTGCAAGATTTTAAGTGTTTTGGCCTTTTCCAATTCTTAAAAATAGCCTTTAGATTTCCTTTTGACTTTTAAGAACTTACCAAGATGATCTTTTCCCTGAAAATTTTGTCTACTAAAAGGTCAAGAAAACTATGGAGATCACTTAAGAAATTGTATAGGTTGGATACTTAATTTTAAGCACTGTTATTAAGAACATGATCTATCTAAGATGATGCATATTCTTCAATTTATAGAAAGTGAGACTTTTTCAAAGTTATTTGAATATTCTTTGTGTTTTTGCAAGAATAATAAAATTGTCATTAAAATTGGGGTGGAAAGTTGAAAACCAAATCACTTTTTTATTAACTGTCAGCGTTTTAAATTCATACATTGTGCCAAAGTTTAAAAGAGTTTAAATCTAATTATCAAATCTTTTAAATTGTGATCCATTGATAATTTTGAACATACTAAAAAGCTTCAGACTATGATCCATCAGATTCTCGTCATACAGTGCATAAGTACATATATTCCAAAATCACTCAGTTTCATGGAAACTGGTTGTACCTCTCCTCCTCTGTCCTTCTTTTCAGCACATTGAAAACAGTTTCAGCTGTTTATGCAAATTTCCAGGACATTTCAAAATCTGCATTTTTCATTTCTTTATTTATTAAACTGTAGACAGAGAAACTAGACTGGTTTTCTCTGAGGTGTCCCATCCACTTTCTTTTTTGTCTTTCTCTTCTTTATTCTATGACACTGTATAAACTCCAACTTTGTTAGACTAATATGTATTAATCACCTTTTAGTCACAGCTTAAGCATTACTTTTTCCAAAATATTTATATACTCCAAGAGCATACTATGTTTGTCCATTTTGGTATGTACCACACTTTCATTTACTTGCACAATGGCCATTTTTCATGCCACATCTTAAATTTTTGAGGACATGGACTGTTTTGTTTTGTCCCCCCCCACCTCCCACCCCGCACTGAACCTTCATGGCCTAGAATTCAAAGCCTAGAATATAGTAGGTGCTGACAATGTTCACTGATTAAGTATATCGCCTATGCTTTTCTTTGTTGACCAGGACATGGGTCTTCAGACTCCCTTAGGCTTTCCTCTTTGATTTTTCCTCTTCTTTTCTTTATGCTCCAATAATCTCTTTTTCCAAGTCCTCAGGTTCTATGCAGACTATCACATTGATGGAATGATGGAATTTATCAATACTCTCCCCATCTTGGTCCATCTTTTCTTCTCCTCTTATATTTTATGCCCTGATGATGCATTCCTGATTTTGCTATAATCACTATCTGTAGGTGCCAAATTCTCACAAGTACAACTATCTATATAGGCATCCTCAGGTACATCTTGCAAGGGATTCAAACTACAAAAGGTCAAAACTGATTTTATGATGTCTCTCTCAAATCTATTCATCATGTTCTGTAGGTTATTAAATGACAGTTCATTCATTTAATTTCATGACCTAAAGGGCGCCTGGGTGGCTCAGTCATTAAGCGTCTGCCTTCAGCTCAGGTCATGGTCCCAGGGTCCTGGGATCGAGCCCGCATCAGGCTCCCTGCTCGGCGGGAAGGCTGATTCTCCCTCTCCCACTCCCCCTGCTTGTGTTCCTGCTCTCGCTATCTCTGTCTCTGTCAAATAAATAAATAAAATCTTTAAAAAAAAATCATGACCTACAAAAATAATCCCATGTGTTTTGTCAATCTACAGTCCTTTTGATTTTATTCTTTAATGCCTTTTGAATCTACCCATTTTTCTCCATTCCTACTGACTTCAAACTAGAATAGGCCATCATACCATCCTTATAACTATTTTCTACCATATCCATCACTAATGTAAACAGAATGGGTCTGGATAAAATGGATCTGTCTGTGGAATTTTAAAGAGAAATGATTTATTAATAGTTCAAAATAAAAAAAATCAAGCCAGTGACACTCAAGAAGAGAATGGTCCAAACTATGAGGAAATGTTTATTGAAGGCATATGACTGAAAAGAAAACAGGATTTTTAGGGTGAAAGATTAAGAATGTAAATCAGTTAGGGCGCCTGGGTGGCTCAGTCGTTAAGCGTCTGCTTTCCACTCAGGTCATGATCCCAGGGTCCTGGGATTGAGTCCCACGTCGGGGTCCCCGCTCAGCAGGAAGCCTGCTTCTCCCTCTCCCACGCTCCCTGCTTGTGTTCCCTTTCTCGCTGTCTCTCTCTCTGTTAAAAAATAAATTAAAAAAATCTTAAAAAAAAAAGAATGTAAATCAGTTAAAGAATAGGTGACTGTAAGTGAATGTTAACTGGAGCCAAATATGCACAGGATACTTTGCTCCAGACCCTGAAATGGGGAGGGGAGGGTGGGAAGTTATTATGAGAGTTTTATTATCCATACATGATTCCAATTCAAGATGGCAAACTGAGCATATAAAATTTTATCTGATTTCTATTAAAATTGCATATAAATAATTAGAAAAATTATCAAATTAATAATTAAAAATTCTACAACAGTAGAATTAAAATGAAAATAAAATCTACAACAGTAAAGTTCAGAGTGTTATTATTTAAAATATCATTTTAAACAACTTAGGGATTTGAACAGTGGATATGAGTGTATAAGTGAATAAAATACAACATGAAACTCCTTCTATAATACAGGCAGGAGAAGACTGACCTGAAGTTGGGAGTCTGTCTTTTCAGAACCCTGGAGAAGCATGAGGCCAGGAGATACAAAGAGAAATTGAAAGTAAGGCCACAGATTGGGTAATTAATTGAAGATCTGTAACAGAAACAATCTTATCTTTACTCCACTCCTCCCCTAGCACTGCTATCGTCCTTTTCATCTCCAGGCAAGTCTCTGAGGAAACTGAACAAACCACTTCACAGGTGCAAGGACTTTAGCGTGAGCATTGCAGAGTTAAAGCTTTACCCATTTTCACATTTTAGAAGGTACAGTTTGCTCCTTGGTCACCTCCCCATAGATCATGAAGAAAACCATTCTGGGAAATTACTCTGCAAATGGGTATTACACTTCTAGCTAGTTACCCATTCAAGAACCATTGGAGAATACATTAGCAGAAGGAATGAATTCCTGCCTGCTACCATTTCAGCTAGCCTATTCTTTCCATTTTAAGTATAAATGTTGAAACAAGCATGCACAGATATGTGGAATATACATTAAAAACACTAAAATCAACAAGGAAATAATTTGAGAATTTTTACAAAAGAAATTAGTATCTTAAGATAATTTTTAAAAGATGAAATTCATTGGGCGCCTGGGTGGCTCAGTTGGTTAAGCGACTGCCTTCAGCTCAGGTCATGATCTTGGAGTCCCACATCGGGCTCCCTGCTCAGCGCAGGGTCTGCTTCTCCCTCTGACCCTCTTCCCTCTCGTGTTCTCTGTCTCTCATTCTCTCTCTCTCAAATAAATAAATAAAATCTTTAAAAAAAAGATGAAATTCATTAACAAAATATGGGTACTCTGAAGAAAGAATAAGAATAAAATAACTATCTGACATTAGTAATTTTGTTTTTAATATAAAGCACTGACTAGAATGGTTAGAAGACTGACTTCAAGGGTCTAAAATACAGGAAAAAGCAAAAAAAAAATGGGAAACACAAAAGAAAAATAAGTGCTATAGAGACAACTTCCAAACAGTTCAACAAAGAAAAAAAAGAACAGTGGGAGAGGGAAGATATTAATGAAACAGTTAAAAACAAGTTCTTTTGACCTAAAGAAGGAAAAAAAATTAAAATTGAAAAAATTAATTGAGTAGAGTGAATTAACAAAAATGAAACTACTTTGGAATTGCAGAAGCTGAAGGATAAAAACCAATTCTAAAAGTTTTTAAAAGATCAAAAAATAAAGTTAACCAAGACAAAAAAGGAGGATTTCCTACAAATGAATGATTCAGACTGATGTCAGCCTTCTCACAAAGAAATTATTTTCTGTCTAGAATTCTAAAACATCAATTATGTCTCAAGGGTAGAATGATCTATACATATATTTAGAAATTCATAAAGAAAGAAGCAAATGGAAGATGGAATCAAGAAAAAGGGAAACCAGATATCTGGAAAACAGATCTAATACAGGCTTAAAGTGTATGAAAAAGCCATGCTAAGCTTAAGTAGAGTTCTTAAGCAAGTCCTTTTAACATCTGATCCAGATTGGAGCAGAAAGCAAAAGGAGGAATACTTCAGTAAGAATATGGATCTTTTGATTCAGAGAATAAGATTAATGATTTGATAAACTTGAGACTATAACCAAGGCAAATATCTATGAACAGCAATAAATATGAGCAACAAAACAATTAAAAAATAAAATGACTAACAAACAAGATTAGAAAGTGTACAAAAGCATCATGGCCAAATAGAAAAAAAATTAAAATGTGCTATGGCTTTGCACAATTGACAGAACATAAAAGAGGCTAATCCATATAACATTGCACATTCTCTTTTGCTTTGAATCAGGATAATGGCCTTGGGTTTGGGTGCAATAATTACACAGTAATAACCATATAATTATTTCCATATTTATAAATAATCTATAGGAAAAGATCATTTTATATTTAATTATGATTACTGTGCAAGCATTCAGTAACAAAGCAATGACAGAAACCTAAAAGACGAAGTTATTTATGTCTATAAAAGTATGTTTTATTAAAATATGAAAGTTGAAAGGATATGAGCATCTATATGTATGGAAGCAATTACACAAAACTACACAATGTGCATACTCTCAGTTGGAGGTACAAGGTTCCATGGCTCTTGAAGACTATTAAAGGACCTCAGATGACAATATTACCATCTGATCCCATCAAGGATTTTGAAAAGCTCTGCTTTGCCATCCTCAGGTTTTCTTTTTCTATCTGCCTGGCCCATCCTGACTGCAGATTCTCAACCTTTCTGCTTAAATGTCAGGTAATTAATACAAACCCAAACTCAGCATATTCATGAATGCCTGGACTGAGACCAACTGAACTGAAAATTCATTCCCAGACATCCCTAGCTTTATAGTAGGACCAGACTTGAGAACTGATTGCATATATAGTTAATATCAATGTGAAATTAATACTATAGTTAACTAAAACTGTGAAGAAGTGGGAAGGGAAATCTAGGATGTCAACAACCACATAACCATGGATAAGGGGGTCAAGAGATAGTGTCTGAAGCTAATAAAATATGGAAATTGCAGTATGTTATAGTGTTTAAAAAGGTAAAAATAACAGGACAATGTAACAATAAAAATATGGAGAGAGTGAAATTTATGTAAGATAAACCTGCATCTATTCTATTGCTGAATTGATAATAGTATGTATGGTGAACAAAATCATGAAAGAGATTCATAAACATTATTTGGAGCTATACAAGGAGCTTTATTTGGGAACAGAAGAGTGAATTTAAGACTGTAGGGTGGGATCTTTATTTTAACTTTAAGTTCTTCCAGGTAGAACTTTTTTCCACCACATTGCACCACTTTGTTACTTTTTCAATACTACTGTGTAAAAGACCTGAAAAATCAGTGGCATAAAGACAATAAGCTCTTATTTATTGCTAACATGGCTGCAGTAATGGACAGAGGTTGTACCCACAGAAACCTCTAATTCTAGTGGGAGGAAGAGTAGAGAATGAGAGAAGGTGGGAAGGAGGGAGGGAAAAATATATACTATAATGTCACACAGCAATAATTACTATAAGAAAAAATAAGATATATTTAGAGTGATGAGAATAATTTTTGATAGAGACAAAGAGGAAATCTTCTCCAAGATGATATTCAAGTGAAGATATGAAGACAGGAATGAGCCTTGTGAATATGTGGGGGATAGCATCATTAAAAATAATGTTGAAACCACATTATGAGAAGAATTAAACTTTGTGAATTGAGTTGAGATATTCAGTAAAACAAATTACTAAAGTTTGAGTTAAAATGACCAAAAGCATTAATACACCCTTATGGTAGCGTGTTAATGGATAAATAACAATCAATATGGGACTAAAAGACTCAAACTCTTCAAGGGTCTTCACTGGAATATGAAACATCTGTCATTGTGATCCTCTCCTGTCTTATTTGGTAAGCAATAGAAAAGAATGAGTTTTGAAAGCTACTTGAAGTTGTTAACTAATTTAGATTCCAGGGGAAAATATATCTTAAAAAAAAAAAAACTAAAATACACCATTAGAGATTAGATACTTGAAGTTGAGTAAATGAGAAAGCACAGCACATTGAAGTCTAAACGAACCAGAAGAAGCCTTATTACAACTTCTATTATTCCCTGACATTCCTCCACTGATTATACAACTATTCAATTTTTATCATCACAATATCTATGAGTATCTATGAAGATGGTTCAGTAATTTGGTGATTTACATCATAATCATTTATATTTATTTTTTGCTTTTGTATGAGAGGATAACTGTGCCCCTGATAAATTCAGTATTATTATAGATATGTTTCAAATGGAGAGACTGGAGATTCAAAACTAAGGAAAGAGTAAAAGAGATATAAAAATATTTATGAGAAAGAAATTGAGGTAAGCAGAGGATTAAAATTGAGTACCTTTACATACATAGATTGTGAATGAATGCAAAAAACCTACTTAGAGAAAAGGGACTCTATTAAGGATTTACTGAATTTAAAGTGTGATTGAAATGAAATTAGGCAACTAATAAACTAAATGAAGACAGAGGAAAATAAGCAAATAACAGCAGTATCTAAAATATAATTAAGATATAAAGACCATATGTTGTTTCTTCTTTAGAATGATGGACATGTGTTCATCCACATTCCCTAAAAAATATAACATTAAAATGATGGCAATTTAATAAAAAGGTAATAGTTGCAAGAATGAAAAGAACTAAAAGAGTCCATCAGAGAATGAAATAGTTCAAAAGCATTTGTATGGTGAAAGGCTCACATGAAAGACTAGGATAAATAAACTTTGAAACATAGGTAAAGAAGTCAAAATCTATGTGAAAAGCAGCTCATTTGCCCTGTAGAATCTGCAGAAGCCTAGATATTAAAAAACTCCAAGTCTAGCGGGATGCCAGGAGTGAAATGTAAGTCTGAAATAGCAATGAAAGATCTGCAAATGGAGCATCCCCTGGATCACCACAACCATACACACATACTAGCATCATGAGATGAATGCCCATTCACTGAGCTTCATTTCTTTAGAAATAAAAAAAACTCTCTGAGAAAAAAAAAAAAAAAAAAAACAACTGTGCAAGTAATGTATTAGTTATCCAAGGCACAGATCTCCCAATTTACCTATTTATGGGCACTAAGTCAAATAATTACTTCTCCAATTTATTAAAAAAAAAAATCAGATGCTGAGTTACAATTAGCTGTACCAGTTTCATTGTAAATTATAATAAGAAAACCGAGAATCACAAGACACCCAAGGAAAGCATGCAACATGAAATAGAAAAAGGCAAAATAAATACATAGAAGAAATTACTCCTTAAGAAATATAAATTATTCAAAGAACATGGGAGAATAATAAACAAATACAAAAAATCTCTGGTTATCACTCCAGATTCTTTGTTTGACATTGCATCAATTACCTAAGTCTAGGAAAAAGAAATGCCAGTACAAGAAAGGGCTTTGGGAAATTAAAAACTATTATTTCAACAAACGGTACTGGTACAACTGGATATTTATGTGCAAAAAAATGAATCTAGACACAGTCCTTACACCCCTCACAAAAATGAACTCAAGGTGGATCACAACCTAAATGTAAAATGTAAATAATAAAAGCATAGAAAATAACATAAAAGAAAATCTAGATGATCTTGAATATGGCAGCACATTTTTTGATACAACCCCAACAATGCAATCCATGAAAGATATAGTTACTAAGCTGGACTTCATTAAAATTAAAAACTTCTGCTTTGAGACAATATCCAGAGAATTAGAAGACATGCCACAGAGTAGGAGAAAATATTTTAGAAGATATATCTGTGGGAAATGCCACTGGAATTTTGATAGGGATTGCATTAAATCTATAGATGAATTTGGAAATATGGGCATTTGAACGATATTCATTTTTCCAATACATGAACATGGGATATCTTTCTGTGTCTTCTTCAATTTCTTTCATTAAAGTTTTTATAGTTTTGGTTGCACAGATCTTTCAGTTCCTTGGTCAAATTTATTCCCAAGTAATTTATTATTTTTGATGAAGTTATTTATTATTTTTGATACTCCTAAGAATGGGATAGTTTTTTTATTTTCTTTTTAGATATTTTGTTGTTGTGTACAGAAATGCAACTGATTTCTCTATGTTGATTTTATATCTTGCAACTTTACTGAATTCGTTGATTAGTTCCAATAATTCTTTGGTTGAGTTTTTAGGGTTTTCTACATATTGGACCATATCATCTGCAAATAATGGTAATTTTTCTTCCTCTTTCCAATTTGTGTGTTTTAATTTCTTTGTCTTGACTAATTGCTCTAGTGAGGACTTTCAGTAGAATGTTGCATCGAAGTGGTGAGCCTGTGCAACTTGTCTTATTCTTGATCTTTGAGGAAAGAAAAGCTTTCAATCTTTTACTGTTGAGAATGTTAGCTGTGAGTTTGTCATATACAGCCTTTATTATGTTAAGGTATGTTCCTTCTATACCCAATTTGTTGAGAGTTTTTATCAGGAAAAAATGTTTTATTTTTTCAAATACTTTTTCTATATCTATTGAGATGATCATATGATTTTTATCTTTTATTCTATCAATATGGTGTATTACATTTATTTTTTTACATATGTTGAACCACCCTTGCATCCCAGGGATAAATCCCACTTGTCATGTTGTATGATCTTATTAATTTATTGTTGAATTCATTTTTGCTTATTTTTTGAGAATTTTTGCATCTATAATTCATCAGGAATATTAATCTATAGTTTCCTTTACACAGAAATAGAGAAATCCTAAAATTTTTATGGAGCTACAAAAGACTCCATATAGCCAAAGCAATCCTGAGAAAGAACAAAGTTGGGGGCACTACTCTTCTGATTTCAGACTATACTATAAGGCTATACTAATTTTAAAAGCATGGTAATGGCATAAAAATAGACACATACACAAATTACATATATAAAATATTTGAAAATATTTTTCCAATTCTGTAGGTTGCCTATTCATTTTGTTGATTGTTTTCTTTGTTGTGCAGAAGCTCTTCAGTTTGATAGAGTCCCATTTGTTAATATACACACACATACACATATATACACACGCATACAACTCAATAACAAAAAAATACAAAGAGTTCAATTAAAAAAAAGGCTGAGGAACTGAATAGACATTTTTCTAAAGAAGACATCCAAATGACCAACAAGTACATGAAAAGATGCTCAATATCACTAATCATCAAGAAATGCAAGGCAAAATCACAGGGATATATCAATTCACACTTTTTAGAGTGGCTATCATCAAAAAGACAAGAGATAAGTGTTGGTGAAGATGTGGAGAAAAGGGAACCCTTGTGCACTATTGATCAGAATGTGAATTGGTTCAACCACTAAGAAAACCATTATGAAAAGTCCTCAAATAATTAAAAATAAAACTACCATATGATCCAGTAATCCCACTTCTGGGTATATATCCAAAGGAAATGAAAGCAATCTATCAAAAAGGCATCTGCACACCCATGTTTATTGTAGTATTATACAAAATAGAATATGTCTCACACACACACACACACACACACACACACACACACAGAGGAATATTATTTAGCCAAGAGAAAGGAAAAAAAGGAAATCTTGTTATTTGCTACAATATGGGTGGGCCTCAAAGGCATTATGCTAAGTGAGAGAAGTAGACAGGGAAAGACATACTGTGATACCACTTACATGTGGAATCTAAGAAAGCTGAATTCACAGAAGCAGTAGAATGGTGATTACCAGGGCCCGACGGGGTGGGGAGAATTGAGGAAATGTTACAAGGTCCAAACTTATGACTAGTACATAAATAAACTCAGGAGATGTAATGCACAACATAGTGATTATAGTCAACAATACTGTATTATAAAATTCAAAGCTGCTAAGAGACTAGATATTAATTGTTTTCACCACAAAAAAGAAATGATCATTATGTGATGTGACAGAGGTGTTAGTTAACGCTACAGCTGTAATCATACTGAAATATATAAATGTATCAAATCAACATGTTCTATACCTTAAACTTACACAATGTCATATGTCAATTATATCTCAATTAAAAAAGATACATGATAAAGGACTGTTATTTAAAATATACAAAGAACTCTTAAAACCCAAAAGAAAACAACCTGATTTAAAAAATGGGCCAAAGACATTGACACATCTTATCAAAGAAAATGCACAGATGGCAAATAAGCAGAATAAAAGATGTTCCACCTCATATGTCAACAGGGAAATGGTAATTAAAATAACAATGAAATACCAGTACAAACTTATTAGAATGGCCAAAATCTAGGACACTGACACCTCACCAAATGCTGGAGAGAATATGGAACAACAGAAACTCTCATTCATTGCTGTAGGAATGCAAAATGATATAGACACTTTGGAAGACAGGTTAGTGGTTCTTTACAAAACTAAACATATTATTACCATAGGACCAAGCACATGTACATGTAGGTATTTATACAAAAGAGTTGAACACATGCCTGTACAAAAAAACCTGCATATGGATGTGTACAGCCAAAACCTGGAAACAACCAAGATGTCCTCAGTAAGTGAATGAATAAATAAACTGTGGCACATCCGGACAATGGAATACTATTCAGTGCTAAAAATAAATGAGCTATCAAACCATGAAAAGACATGGCATTACCTTAAATACTTATTATGAAGTGAAAGAAGCCAATATTTTAGGTATATATAAAATTCATTATGTAGTTAAAAGAGTTCAAAACAAGAATAATTGTGCAATATATACAAATATCAAATCTTTAGGTTGTACACTGAAGCTAATATAATATTATATGTCAGTTATGCCTCAACAAAATGACAAGAAAATGAAAGCTTCTCCTTCTTTTTGTTTTTTTCTATGTATTACTTAATATTTAAACACATTTTTAAATATATTAAAATATATAATATTAAAATATATAATAAATATATTAAAAATGTTTCAAGAAAGACAAATGTAGCTAAGGAGTCCAAACTTGGTTGTCATATAAATAAATACATTTTCATGTACCTATATTTTTGCATATATTTTTTGCTGTTAAACTTTAAATTTGGGGCGGAGCAAGATGGCGGAGGAGTAGGAGACCTAGATTTCATCTGGTCTCAGGAATTCAGCTGAATAGGGATCAAACCATTCTGAACACCTACGAACTCAACAGGAGACCGAAGAAGAGAGTAGCAACAACTCTCTGAACAGAAAAGTGACCACTTTCTGGAAGGTAGGACGTGCGGAGAAGTGAATCCGAGGCGATATTCGGGAGGATAGACGGCGGGGGAGGGGCCTCCGCCGGCCGCTTCTGGCAAGTGATAGAGCCGCGGAGCACAAAATCGGACCTTTTAAAAGTTGGCTCGGCGGAGGGACGTCGCTCCAGTGGCTAAGCAGGGGGTGGAATCCTCCCGGGACAGTGTGGTCTCAGGACCCTTGGGGTCACAGAAAGACCGGGGGTGCCTGAGTGTGCCAGAGCTCCCAGGTATCGGAGTGGGGAAGCCGGCTGCAGAGACGGAGCCGAGGCGCGGGCTCTCAGCTCGGGGTTGCCATAAACTGTGACCCGCGGCCCAGTCGGGCCACTGCTCCTCCAGCAGGGACCCAACAAGTGGCAGAGCTGGGGAGACCCCTTCCTTCCAGGGGAGGAGCAGTGCGGAAATGCACTGCAGGGATCTGCTGGGTTTGGAGACTCCGTGCGGGGTCGGGTGCCAGAGATAGCAACGCACAGTCACAGGCCGGGTGAGCACGGAGTGCGGCCGGAGACCGGGGACATGGGAGTGACTGCTTTTCTCTGGGGGCACACTGAGGAGGGGGGCCCCGAGTTCTCAGCTCCTCCGGGTGGAGATTGGGAGGCCACCATTTTTGCCCTGGTCCTCCAAGGCTGTACCGAGAGCTTGCAGGGAACAAAAGCTCCTGAGATCAAACCCCAGCAGATTGCTTAGCCCAGACCCACAAGGGCGGGGCAATTCCGCCTCCAGCAAAGACATTTGGAAACCACAGCAACAGGCCCCTCCCCCAGAAGATCAGCACAAACAGCCCCAAGCCAAGACCAAGTTTACCGATCAAGGAGAACAGGAGAACTCCAGCGCTAGGGGAATACTGCACATAGAATTCATGGCTTTTTTTTACCATGATTCATTAGTTCATCAAAGTTAATTTTTGTTAACTGTTTTTTTTTTTATTTTTCTTTTTCCCTTTTTCAACCAAATCTTATCAATCCTTTTAAAAAAAAAAACATTTTTTATTTTTCAATTTTAGAGTCATATTTTATCCCTTCATAGTAGTTACCCTTATTTTTAGCATATATATATATAAGTTGTTCTCTCTTTAAAAGTTTGAAATACAGTTTCTTCTAACAGATCAAAATATACCCTAAATCACTAGTGTATGGCTTTGTTCTAGTCTCCTGCCTGATCACATTCTCTCCCTTTTTCCTTTTTTTTTTTCTTAAATCTTCTTTCTTTTTTCAAACAACTTATCTTACCAAGTCCTTTTATAAAACCTTTTATAATTTTCATCTTTACAGTCATCTTCCATCCCTTCATTGTATCAACCCTTATTTTGTACTTATATGTCTTTCTTCCTTTAAAATTTTAGGAGGCACTTTTTTCTAACAGACCAAAATACGCCCAAAATCTAGTGTGTGGCACTGATCTATGCACTAGCCTGATCATATTTGATCATATTCTGCTTTTTTTGTATTGTTCTGTTTTTGTTTTTATCTTTTTTTTCTTTTTTTTCTTTCTTTTTTCTTTCTTTCCCTTTCTTTTCCCCTGGTTTCAGGTCTTTTCTGATTTGTATACAGTATATTTGCTGGGGACGTTGTAAACCTGTTAGCATTTTGTTCTCTCATTCATCTATTCTCCTCTGGACAAAATGACAAGACGAAAGAAATCACCTCAGCAAAAAGAACAAGAGGTAGTACCGTCAGCCAGGGACCTACTCAATACGGACATTAGTACGATGTCGGACCTAGAGTTCAGAATCATGACTTTAAAGATACTATCTGGGCTTGAAAAAAGCGTGGAAGTTATTAGAGAAACTCTTTCTGGAGAAATAAAAGAACTAAAATCTAACCAAGTCGAAATCAAAAAGGCTATTGATGAAGTGCAATCAAAAATGGGGGCACTAAATGCTAGGATAAATGAGGCAGAAGAGAGAATATAGAAGACCAAATGATGGAAAATAAAGAAGCTGAGAAAAAGAGAGAGAAACAGCTACAGGATCACGAGGGCAGAATTCGAGAGATAAGTGATACGATAAGACGAAACAACATTAGAATAATTGGGATCCCAGAAGAAGAAGAGAGAGAGAGGGGGGCAGAAGGTATATTGGAGCAAATAATAGCAGAGAACTTCCCTAATGTGAGGAAGGAAACAGGCATCAAAATCCAGGAGGCACAGAGAACCCCTCTCAAAATCAATAATAACAGGTCAACACCCCGACATCTAATAGTAAAACTTACGAGTCTCAGACACAAAGAGAAAATCCTGAAAGCAGCTCGGGAGAAGAGATATGTAACCTACAATAGTAGAAACATTAGATTGGCAACAGACCTATCCACAGAGACCTGGCAGGTCAGAAAGGACTTGCAAGATATCTTCAGAGCACTAAACGAGAAAAATATGCAGCC
Source organism: Callorhinus ursinus (assembly GCF_003265705.2). NCBI lineage: Eukaryota > Metazoa > Chordata > Mammalia > Carnivora > Otariidae > Callorhinus > Callorhinus ursinus. Next base: position 88,990,538 of record NW_027397063.1, on the reverse strand, counting down.
AAGAATACTATATCCAGCTAGGCTGTCATTGAAAATAGAAGGAGAGATAAAAAGCTTCCAGGACAAACAAAAACTAAAGGAATTTGCAAACACGAAACCAGCCCTACAAGAAATATTGAAAAGGGTCCTCTAAGCAAAGAGAAAGCCTAAAAGCAGCAAAGATCAGAAAGGAACACAGACAACATACAGTTAACAGTCACCTTACAGGCAATACAATGGCACTAAATTCATACCTTTCAATAGTTACCCTGAATGTAAATGGGCTAAATGCTCCAATCAAAAGACACAGGCTATCAGATTGGATTAAAAAACAAGACCCATCGATATGCTGTCTGCAAGAGACTCATTTTAGACCCAAAGACACCCCCACATTGAAAGTGAGGGTGTGGAAAAACATTTACCATGCTAATGGACACCAAAAGAAAGCTGGGGTGGCAATCCTTATATCAGACAAACTAGATTTTAAAACAAAGACTGTAATAAGAGATGAGGAAGGACACTATATCCTACTTAAAGGGTCTATCCAACAAGAAGATCTAACAATTGTAAATATCTATGCCCCGAACATGGGAGCAGCCAATTATATAAGGTAATTAATAACAAAAGCAAAGAAACACATTGACAACAATACAGTAATAGTGGGGGACTTTAACACCCCCCTGACTGAAATGGACAGATCATCTAAGCAAAAGATCAACAAGGAAATAAAGACTTTAAATGACACCCTGGACCAAATGGACTTCACAGACATATTCAGAAATTCCATCCCAAAGCAACGGAATACACATTCTTCTCTAGTGCCCATGGAACATTCTCCAGAATTGATCACATCCTAGGTCACAAATCAGGTCTCAACCGGTACCAAAAGATTGGGATCATTCCCTGCATATTTTCAGACCACAATGCTTTGAAACTAGAACTCAATCACAAGAGAAAGTCGGAAAGAACTCAAATACATGGAGGCTAAAGAGCATCCTACTAAAGAATGAATGGGTCAACCAGGAAATTAAAGAAGAATTAAAAAAATTCATGGAAACCAATGAAAATGAAAACACAACTGTTCAAAATCTTTGGGATACAGCAAAGGCAGTCCTGAGAGGAAAGTATATAGCAATACAAGCCTTTCTCAAGAAGCAAGAAAGGTCTCAAATACACAACCTAACCCTACACCTAAAGGAGCTGGAGAAAGAACAGCAAATGAAGCCTAAACCCAGCAGGAGAAGAGAAATAATAAAGATAAGAGCAGAAATCAATGAACTAGAAACCAAAAGAACAGTAGAACAGATCAACGAAAGTAGGAGCTGGTTCTTTGAAAGAATTAACAAGATTGATAAACCCCTGGCCAGACTGATCAAAAAGAAAAGAGAAATGACCCAAATCAACAAAATCATGAATGAAAGCGGAGATATCACAACCAACACCAAAGAAATAAAAACAATTATAAGAGCATATTATGAGCAACTCTATGCCAGCAAATTCGATAACCTGGAAGAAATGGGTGCATTCCTAGAAATGTATCAACTACCAAAATTGAACCAGGAAGAAATAGAAAACCTGAACAGACCTATAACCACTAAGGAAATTGAAGCAGTCATCAAAAATCTCCCAAGAAACAAAAGCCCAGGGCCAAATGGCTTCCCAGGAGAATTCTATCAGATATTTAAAGAAGAATTAATACCTATTCTCCTGAAACTGTTCCAAAAATAGAAATGGAAGGAAAACTTCCGAACTCATTTTATGAGGCCAGCATTACCTTGATCCCAAAACCAGACAAAGAGCCCATCAAAAAGGAGAATTACAGACCAATATCCTTGATGAACATGGATGCAAAAATTCTCACCAAAATACTAGCCAATAGGATCCAACAGTACATTAAAAGGATTATTCACCACGACCAAGGGGGATTTATCCCTGGGCTGCAAGGCTGGTTCAACATCCACAAATCAATCAACGTGACACAATACATTAACAAAAGAAAGAACAAGAATCATATGATCCTCTCAGTAGATGCAGAAAAAGCATTTGACAAAGTACAGCATCCTTTCTTGATCAAAACTCTTCAGAGTATAGGGATAGAGGGGACATACCTCAATATCATAAAAGCCATCTATGAAAAACCTACAGCGAATATCATTCTCAATGGGGAAAGGCTGAGAGCTTTTCCCCTAAGGTCAGGAACACGGCAGGGATGTCCATTACCACCACTGCTGTTCAACATAGTATTAGAAGTCCTAGCCACAGCAATCTGACAACAAAAAGAAATCAAAGGCATCCAAATCGGCAAAGAGGAAGTCAAACTCTCACTCTTTGCAGATGATATGATACTGTATGTGGAAAACACAAAAGACTCCACCCCAAAACTGCTAGAACTCATACAGGAATTCAGTAAAGTAGCAGGATATAAAATCAATGCACAGAAATCAGTGGCATTCCTATACACCAACAACAAGACAGAAGAGAGACAAATCAAGGAGTCGATCCCATTTACAATTGCACCCAAAACCATCAGATACCTAGGAATAAATTTAACCAAAGATGCAAAGGATCTGTACTCAGAAAACTATAAAATACTCATGAAAGAAATTGAAGAAGACACAAAGAAATGGAAAAACGTTCCAGCTCATGGATTGGGAGAACCAACATTGTGAAGATGTCAATGCTACCTAGAGCAATCTACACATTCAATGCAATCCCCATCAAAATACCATCCACTTTTTTCAAAGAAATGGAACAAATAATCCTAAAATTTGTATGGAACCAGAAGAGACCCCGAATAGCCAGAGGAATATTGAAAAAGAAAAGCAAAGCTGGCGGCATCACAATTCCGGACTTCCAGCTCTATTACAAAGCTGTCATCATCAAGACAGTATGGTACTGGCACAAAAACAGACACATAGATCAATGGAACAGAATCGAGAGCCCAGAAATGGACCCTCAACTCTATGGTCAACTTATCTTTGACAAAGCAGGAAAGAATGTCCAATGGAAAAAAAAAAGCCTCTTCAACAAATGGTGTTGGGAAAATTGGACAGCCACATGTAGAAGAATGAAACTGGACCATTTCCTTACACCACACACAAAAATAGACTCCAAATGGTTGAAAGACCTAAATGTGAGACAGGAGTCCATCAAAATCCTAAAGGAGAACACAGGTAGCAACCTCTTCGACCTCAGCCGCAGCAACTTCTTCCTAGAAACATCGCCAAAGGCACGGGAAGCCAGGGCAAAAATGAACTATTGGGATTTCATCAAGATAAAAAGCTTTTGCACAGCAAAAGAAACAGTCCACAAAACCAAAAGACAACCGACAGAATGGGAGAAAATATTTGCAAATGACCCATCAGATAAAGGGCTAGTATCCAAAATCTATAAAGAACTTATCAAACTCAACACCCAAAGAACAAATAATCCAATCAAGAAATGGGCAGAAGACATGAACAGACATTTTTCCAAGAAGACATCCAAATGGCCCACAAACACATGAAAAAGTGCTCAACATCACTTGGCATCAGGGAAATCCAAATCAAAACCTCCATGAGATACCACTTCACACCCGTCAGAATGGCTAAAATTAACAAGTCAGGGAACGACAGATGTTGGCGGGGATGTGGAGAAAGGGGAACCCTCCTACACTGTTGGTGGGAATGCAAGCTGGTGCAACCACTCTGGAAAACAGTATGGATGTTCCTCAAACAGTTGAAAATAGAGCTACCATTCGATCCAGCAATTGCACTACTAGGTATTTACCACAAAGATACAAATGTAGGGATCCGAAGGGGTACGTGCACCCCAATGTTTATAGCAGCAATGTCCACAATAGCCAAACTGTGGAAAGAGCCAAGATGTCCAATGACAAATGAATGGATAAAGAAGTGGTATATATACACAATGGAATATTATGCAGCCATCAAAAGGAATGAGATCTTGCCATTTGCAACGACATGGATGGAACTGGAGGGTGTTATGCTTAGTGAAATAAGTCAATCAGAGAAAGACATGTATCATATGACCTCACTGATATGAGGAATTCTTAATCTCAGGATTACTGGAGTGGTTGGGGGTGGGAGGGATGGGGTGGCTGGGTGATAGACATTGGGGAGGGTATGTGCTACGGTGAGCACTGTGAATTTTGCAAGACTGTTGAATCACAGATCTGTACTTCTGAAACAAATAATGCAACATATTTTAAGAAAAAAGAAAAAGAAGAAGATAACAGGAGAGGACGAATGAAGAGGAGTAAGTCAGAGGGGGAGAGGAACCATGAGAGATGATGGACTCTGAAAAACAAACTGAGGGTTCTAGAGGGGAGGGTAGGGGAATGGGTTAGCCTGGTGATGGGTATTAAAGAGGGCACATTCTGCATGGAGCACTGGGTGTTATGAACAAACAATGAATCATGGAACACTACATCAAAAACTAATGATGTAATATATGGTGATTAACATAACAATAAAAAATTAAAAAAAAACTAAATTTTGGCATCATTTGATCTAATACTATCATTTTGAGCAAAAACATCGGCTCAATTGAATTAATGATAAAGTAGCTACATGGTTATCAACTTGGTTGAGACCAAATGATTGACTTTATGTGGCACTGAAACCTTCTAAAATACTTTACCATGAATAATCTTTTATACAGTGTTGAATAATCCACATATTAAGCAACAGTAAAAGGGAATTGAAAAAAGTCATAAAGCATTTAGATATGGTGGGGGGAAAAAACAATAAGCCATCTGACCTGAATACCATATTTTATTTCAAGAAAAATTATACTGTAAGTGAATCATGTTCTGAAAATCTGTCAAATATATTTTAAAGTGTTGTTATATTTACTTATTTTCCTGAGTTCTGTGTCAAAACAGGTATCTGAAACTTATTAAATTCATTTTGTTGTGAAAATTATAAAGTTTACTACATTTTAATACTAAACCACTCAGTTTTAAAAAATGAAGTATTTTTCTATGTTCAGCAACAATTACTTTTTATGAGTTGACACAGTTTTTGATTGAGTCTGTCAGTAGAACTTGTATAGTTCTTTTGCTGTAATAAATGGAATATTCAGGTTCTAATTTCCATAAAAATAGATTTTTAGAAAATAACAATTCTGGGATTTATTAGATTTTCCAGCAGAGCATTGTAATTGTCTCATACATTCACCATAACTAGTGGTTATTACAAGTGCCAGTTGTAATCATTTGCTGATTTTGTTGATGTTCAAAGAATACTGAAGATATATTGCAGTTTATCTTAAAATGAGTTCAGAACCCTAAGTTTCCTTTTATATTTTTTGATAAATATTTGTATAGAGAATATAATGGTTTTCTATCAGAATTTACATAACTGCATGAAAGTTTGATTATTTTTTTCTTTTGATCCTAAAAGAGGATTAGGTAACTAACCCTTGGGTTGTGAAATTCAGAACCTCTGTCCTGTTTTGCTTCCCATCCTTTGATTTTTCTGGCTGTGCACTTGATTGTTTCTCAAATTATTTGAACTGATACTTGAGTGCAGCTTTCATTGTACCAGTGAGAAAGCTTGGATCCAGGGAGAAATGGAAGATGACTTCTCGAATATGATGAAGTATTTAATAAGTGAAGCAAAGTAATTTTTTTAAAAAGGCCCAAAAATGGTTTCATGCACCCCCTCCTGCTCACCAAGTTTTAAGAATTCAAAAACATAAGCTACCATATCCGCACTCTGAATATTCTTTAAATTCAAGTGTGATATGCTCTATTCCAGTAATATGTAAAGTTACAATTTGTGAAAAATGAAATAGAAAAACTATGCATTAATCATCTTATTTTGATGACTACAGTAATTTAATTTTTTATTTTTTATAAATTTTTATAATTTTTATAAAATTTTTATATATTATATATTTTCAATGAAATCATGCTATATGATTCTGGACTGATTAATGATTAATAAATAGGAGGCTAAAACTTGTATGTTTCTATAAAACTCACAAAGTGATTTCCAGAGAAGTTCTTAAACCATAGTTAGGTGATGGTAGTTTTAAGTTTACTATGACAACTAAGGGTCAAAGTAAAAGTACTGCTGATATGTATTTTCCTTCTGTATTTTTCCTTTTGCAGATTTACAACCAATAGTAGGTCATTATAGGACCTGAGATACCTTGTAGTAGAATATGGCTTACATTTTAGTGGCAATCATATGAAAAATAAATATAAGACCTACTTTGGAAATATCATTCTTCAAGCTTACCTAGTAATACTACTTAGAACAAATTTTCTTAGTATTAACTGTAGCAAAGTGGGAATTAAGTATAAGGAAGTGCACAAAACTATGACATTTCTTCTCCTCTATCATCAAAGTTCTGATATTAGTTTTAAATGTGGGATTTAGCAGCATAATACATAGCTAAAATTCTGACAAACACAAGCCATTCTTAGTCTACGGTTCCCGATACAGTACAACATTGCACCAATTTTGTTATCACAACTTTGTGAGTGACTGAGTTAAATAGATTGGTACTTCTAGTAAACTTTTGAGTTCCACCATTTATTTCATTCATTCACAAGTGTGATTAGGTCTATACCCAGTCTTGCACCATAAATGTATAATTACTAGTTATAACTCAGCATCTCTGGTGGCACAGATCAAAAACTATCCTACTTTTAGGATTCAGTATTTTAGACTCTCCTTAAACATTTCACTAAAGGTTAAATTTAACAACCCTCAATCTGAGAACAATCCTTGACCTGTCATTTCTTTCATTCCCTCTTTTTCTTATCTCTCTCTTTACTCCACATCATGAAACAGCAAATCATACACAGTACTACTTGATGACAAGTTATATGCAACATTCCAACATGCATATGAAGTAGGCAGAGATTTATTTCAATCCCAAGTTGATCTTCTTCTAATTTTGTTATCCAGAGTAACACTGCATTACATTATAGGCAATCTTACTTTGTATATGAATTCTATTCTGCTTTCATGAGTTTTCTGGTGCACTGATAATATAATAACATAATCCCCTGGTTTATTTTAAATCATTTTTTTTAAAATATGTACCAACTATAAGGAAATACTTTGTGGGCAATGCATTACTTTAAAAACTTTAGTAAAATCTTGATTGTGTTTTAGGTGGTAAAACTAGTTTAACATCTTATTTTTCTGGATTTAGGATGTCACCATGTCCCCAGTAGATTTTTAAGAACACATGAGTTTAAAGATTGAGAATATATATCTAATTGTTAATCTTTTTGAAAATCACAATAAAAAGACTGCCTTCACAACGAGGTTTTATGGATTATTGAACAGAAGGCAGATACCCAAAACATGATGTGTGCCTGGATGAGATGATTTTATGGAAATTATATTCTTATCAAAAAAGATTAAAAATTTTCAGAAAATCTCATAGGTAATTATCCAGGCAGCTTTTAGCATGTGATTGATTGCTTTTGAAACACATTAGAACCCCTTGAGCAGAAGCAGAGTTAAAAGCTTAAGTCTAGACATGAGGTCATCATTCTTCATTATCACATTCTATGGAAAGAAAAAGTGATATCCTGGTGATTAAAATATACGTTCTTATTGATAGAGTTTTCCACTGAAAATTAATTATTCTTGCTTGAATCCATTGTGTTTCCCACATCTGAGGATTGGTGCCTTTAGCCCAACTTGGAAAATCATGTGTTGTTATCTCTTCAAATATTTCTCTTCAATTCTCTCTACTCATGACTTCTAGAATCCTATTAGATTGGTGTTGGCCCTTTGTAAAGCTTTGGAAGCTTATTTATGTTGTCTTAATCCAGGATCAACATGAATAAATTGTTTTGTCTCATTTCATGGAAGGCAGGTCTATTGTACCTTTGCCAAGATGAAAAAGGCCTGAGTCTGGCAATTATGGCAAATTAACAGCTGTAGAAACTGTAAAACCTCACTTAGCAAGCATATGTGCTATTTGGAATAGTATTTGAATCAGTTGGGAAGTTTGCTTGCAGGTAACCAGAAAACTAACTTCCAACTGACACTGAAAGAAAAGCAAATTTATTTTATAGGTTACATATCCCACAATGGGTCCTTGCCATTTGCTTCTGTTCCTTTCCCCTTTTCCTCTTTCCATTTTCGGATACAACTTTTTCTTCAAAATTCCATATATCATCTGGTCTCATCATGTCTATATCTTTTGACTTAATTCACTTACGTGAACATTGTGAAAATGGCTGCTAGCAAGTAGCAAGGTCCTCCCAGTTCCAAAAACAAAAATAAAAAAGGGGGGGATTTTTTTGTTTGTTTGTTTTATTTTGTTTTCTTCTGACAGGCTTTTACACATGTCCAAGATCCATTCTGATCAAAACATTTTAACAGTAATGTTCAAACTGATATGGGTCAATGTGGCCAGAGTGGTCAAACTGCATTGTTTGAACAAGGATGTGTCACATGGTGGGTATGGAATGTTCGCACTCTTTGACCCAAGGCAGGGTCACATGTCCCAAACTTGGAGTTATAGGTATAGTAATAAAATACCTCAAATGGGCAAGATATGGTTCCTAAAACACATTTCAAACACTCTTACTAGTAGAAAATTGAATGGTTATTGGATGAGCAAAATCAGCATATGTTCACCTTAGTAAGATATTAAGGTAATTGACCAGAAGCCAATTTCACAAGTATTTACATAATTAGAAAAAAAAAGATATGTATGATATATATTAACAGGATTCAAAATTACCTAAATGTGAAGTTAACATATTCATTATATGTTAAATTATAATATACCTTGTAATAGATTTTACTAATGCTTCCTAAATTTTCAGGTTTCTTCCTATTGTGCCTCTCTCTGAAGCAGAAATATATATCCTTGCCCTGGAGACTTCAGGGTTGATCTGGATTTGCCAATGAAATGTTAATACAAGTGCCATATGTTACTTCTTGGCAGAAGCTTTAAAGTCATTGTGTGATTTCCCTTGTCTTTTTTTCTCTCATTCACAATGACTTTGAATGTACTCAGAGGCTGAGGAGTGAAATAAAGATGCAGTGGAGCAAGATGAAGCTAATATGGATAGACATGTTGTTTGAGTAAAAAAATAAACATTTGTTGATATAAGCTACTAAAAGTTTGAAGGTATCTGTTGTTGTAGTATTACAGTATAAATCCTGAGTGATGCAATCTTTTTTTTTTAATCTTACAAAATGTATACCAGGAACTCTCATGATCAAAATAAGTAAAAAGATAAAGTTATTAACCCGCGATAGAGTATTTAAGGTGCTCTTTTTTTTTAAACTGTTTATTTATTTATTTATTTGAGAGAGAGAGAATGAGAGATAGAGAGCACGAGAGGGAAGAGGGTCAGAGGGAGAAGCAGACTTCCCGCTGAGCAGGGAGCCCGATGTGGGACTCAATCCCAGGACTCCAGGATCATGACCTGAGCCGAAGGTAGTCGCTTAACCAACTGAGCCACCCAGGCGCCCTTAAGGTGCTCTTTTATCAACTTTGGAGGATGGCAAATTAAAACAATTTAACTTTAGATCATTTGAAAACAAAGAAACAAAGACAGAAGAAAATAAACATCACCTCTGTCCCCACTATTAAATTATCTGAGAATGCTATTGTGGAGAATATCTTTTGATGAGAGGTTGCATTATCTTGAAACCAAAAATGATATCACATTTCTTTTATTGGATACACACATTTGTATTATGCAGGCTTCCACCCTGATTGGCTATAGAAGATTATTTTATTCCATTAACCTTGAGAAACCTCAAGGAATGCTTATGCTTAGATAGTCCACAAATTAGTCCTTGCCATGCACTCTATTATTTCCCTCCTCAAATCAATAATCTAGCCCACTCAGGTAGCTGCAGCTCCCCTGGGATTTTTATATCAAGCATGAATAAAGGCCCATCATCTAATACTGTACTATACAGCTAAGACAAGACTATTTCACTTGGGGACGTTCTTGAAAGCTTGGAGGATAAAAGAGGAACTTGTAAAAAGCAACTTAAAGCGTTCCACTAGATATGGTTATTACCAAAGAATTTTAACTCCAGCCACTCTTCATCCAACAGTGGCTTTAATTTTGCATATCTAAATGCCCAAGTATAAACAGTATTCTATATGCTGGCCCGAAAATTCTTTCCTAAAGAATCAGTAAGTACAAAGCCCTATATTTCCAACCTTAAGATTTCTTTTTTTTTCAACAGTCTTACACAATTCACAGACCTGTACCTCTGAAACAAATAATACATTATATGTTAAAAAAAAAAGATAGTAGGAAGGGAAAAATGAAGGGGGGGAAATCGAAGACGAACCATGAGAGACGATGGACTCTGATAAACAAACTGAGGGTTCTAGAGGGGAAGGGGGTGGGGGGATGGGTTAGCCCGATGATGGGTATTAAAGAGGGAACGTTCTGCGTGGAGCACTGGGTGTTATACACAAACAATGAATCATGGAACACTACATCAAAGACTAATGATGTAATGTATGGTGATTAACATAACATAATAAAATTTTTTAAAAAAGAAGTTTTGATTGAGAAAAAATAAAAAATGAAAAATAATTTTTTTTTTTTACATTTTTATGGAATACATTTTTACAGTGTATCTAAGAATCTGGTCTTATTCAAAATATTTTCAGGCAAAAAAACTCAGGCATAAAACACATATACACTTTTTTGCCTACAGCCTACTCTGCATTTTCAACACTCACTTCACCCCTGATGATAGAAAACACAAATGAGTCTATTCTAAAAGACTTGATCAATTCAGTATTTTCTAAGTCATTTCATATTTAATATAATTCAATTCTAGATTTCCACACACCATCTTGTCTTCTCAAGATGGCATGTGCATTAGAGCTATGTGAATTCCATATATCAATAGGGAAGGAGTATCTGATCCAAAGTCATCCTTGGTCTTCTCCCCACCCCTGGTCTTTGAGCCATGAGCTCTTCCTTTTCCTTATTTTGTTACATTTGTTGGTGCCTTTCTTAGTCATTTTTCACCCTTCTGGAAACAGTCATATGCTCTCTCATACTTTTCTCTGCAAGGAGGAGACTCGGTGATCATCTTGGCACAACAAATTCCCTTAAGGTATTTGTAGTTTTTCTAAGCTTCAACAGGAAAAAGGCAAAGCAGTCTGCACAACCTAAAATTCCTTTCTATATCTAGGGTTCCTACTGCATGCACTTTCTCCTACAATGGTGATTGGTACCTTTACAAACTGAGAGGAAACCAGTATTTCTTCTATTGCTCTTCTTTTGGGATCTGCTCCATCTGCCTAGGTAGCATTTATATAATCAAGGAGGATTAGTACCATAGTCCCCCATCTGTTCTTTTACCAATGCATTGCTATGGCCTAGCAGGCTCTGCACCTTCCACAACTTAGACCTTAAACTCAAAAGTTTCTTTCTTGGGGTGCCTGGGTGCCTCAGTCGGTTGAGTGTCTGACTCTTGATTTTGGCTCAGGTCATGATTTCAGGGTTGTGGAATCCAGCCCCGAGTTTGGCTCCATGCTGGGTTTAGAGCCTGCTTAAGATTCTCTCTCTCCCTTCCCCCACCCCACCATCTCTCTCCCTCTCTTAAAAAAAAAAAAAAGTTTTCTCTTTCTTTTCTTTTCTTTTCTTTTCTATTTTTTCTTTTCTTTTCTTTTCTTTTCTTTTCTTTTCTTTTCTTTTCTTTCTTTTCTTTTTTTAAAAAAGATTTGAGAGAAAGAAAACACAGGAGTAGGGGGGCAGAGGGAGAGGGACAAGCAGACTCCCCACTGAGCAAGGAGCCTGACTCCAGGCTTGATCCCAGAACCCAGGAATCATGACCTGAGCCAAGGGCAGATGCTTAACAGATTAAGACACCCAGGCATCCCAAAAGTTTCTTTCTTAATGATACACATTCTTAAGTACTTAGAATAAAATATATTGGTGTTTGCAAATTACCTAGAAAGGCATCCAAAACCAAGATGAATAGAGTTATATATAAATGGATAAATATGCAATAAAGCAAATATAATGAAATATTAGCAGTAAAATCTAGGAGGAGTGGAGGCAGGTGTTCACTATAAACTATTTTCAAAGTTTCTGTATATATGAAATCTTTCACAAAAAATTTGGGGTAATTTCTCAAAATCATCACCTCTTTCATGAGTTTCAAGAATCCATTTGGTATGTAAAACAGAAAGAAATCAGATCTTTGATGTCTGACTTCTGAGTATTTCTTCTCCTGAGGCAGCACATGCCTTTGACTTCATAGGAAATGACTTCACATATAAGAAAATGTGTGAAAAGTAATAGCATAGAATCTTGGTTAATATTCTAAAATTATATTGAGATACACATATTAATTTATTTATGTATATATCCTATAGATGACACCTGATTTTTATTTTTTTTAATTTTGTATTGTTATGTTAATCACCATATATTACATCATTAGTTTTTGATGTAGTGTTCCATGATTCATTGTTTGTTCATAACACCCAGTGCTCCATGCAGAATGTGCCCTCTTTAATACCCATCACCAGGCTAACCCATCCCCCTACCCTCCTCCCCTCTAGAACCCTCAGTTTGTTTTTCAGAGTCCATCATCTCTCATGGTTTGGATGACACCTGATTTTTAAAAACAATGTAAGCAAACTACATTATGAACAGCTTAGATTCTTGTTTCCTCATTTTTTCACCAAGCTCTATGTCATGGAAATCTGTTCATATTTTGAAGTTCATTAGAGTATATGGTATTTCTTTGGACATTTTGTGGTTTGGCTATATCAAAATTTGTTTTTATGTACAACGTATTTCCAAATTTCTTCCATAAATAATAATAAATGATGAAATAAAAAATAATAAAATATTTATGTGATTACCCTCAAATTATTTCTTAAGGATAGGATCCTAAGAAGTGGAATTACCGAGTGAAATAATATGGATTTAAGATTTTTGTTATGTACTGTAACACTGCTCTTCAAATGATTATATACATATTCTCCCACAAAAGATATGCGTGTCCATTTCAACACATTTCTTCAACAACATAAATGACATATTTTCCTCTGTATCAAATTCATAGGCAAAATGATTCTTTATAAAATTAATTTCTTTAATTTTTAGCAAAGTTAAACAATTAAACAGTATGCCATATATTTATATTTATATGTACAATTTGTAGATTTTCTATTCATATCCTTTGCCCAATTTTTTAAAGATTTTATCCATTTATTTGAGAGAGAGAGAGTAAGAGAGAAGCTGGAGAGGGAGAAGCAGACTGCCCATCCAGCAGGAAGCCTAATGCGGGGCTCGATCCCAGGACTCTGGGATCACGACCTGAACCGAAGGCAGCCACCTAACTGACTGAGCCACCCAGCTACCCCTCCTTTGTCCATTTTTAATAATCCTATTAATAATCTATAAAAGCAATTTATATACTAAGTATTTTCTAGATTTTAATCTGCTGAAATATATTATAAATATACTTCCTAAATTAGTCGTTTGTCTTTTAATTCTGTTTGTGTTATTTTGAGGACTATAGAATTTGTTGCCTTGGGGCACCTGGGTGGCTCAGTCAGTTAAGTGTCTGTCTTAAGCTCAGGTCATGATCCCAGGGTCCTGGATCCAGCCCCACATCGCGGGGGAGGGGGGGTCCCTGCTCAGCGGGGAGCCTGTTTCTCCCTCTCCCTCTCCTCCTCACTCATGCTCTCTCTATATATATCAAATAACTAAAATATTTTTTAAAAAAGAATCTGTTAATTTACAACCTTATAAGTCTTTCAAAATTATTTATATTTTTTCTTAGCATTTATGCTCAGCAAGACCTTTTGCACGATTAACTCAACTAAATATTTAACTATAATATCTAATTCTTTTATAGCTTCATCTATCATATGTGGCATTAGTATATATTTAGAAATTATACCAATGACCTATCACTCTCTCTATCTATCCATCTATCCAACCATCTGTCAAATACAGCTAACCAATCATCAAAATTCGTTTGGTAAAGACTCTTGTTACTACTCTAAATCAGAAATCCACTTTGAATAATTCTCCCTTACCTCTTTTGTGGAACCCAATTTCATATTGTATATTCAGATTTACTTCAAATACCTCTGGGAAGTTATTACTGAGATATTAACATTGTAATGTGCATACATATAATGGACATCTCTGATGTAATTCCATAGTATTTTCACATAATTCCTATTAGAAAACTGATTGCAGAGTATGCTATCTCCTGCTAATCTGATTCTTCCTAGAGTTATATTAGATACAAAAATGAATATTTAAAAACTGCAGATTTAGATTTTCAATGATATTTTGGAAGTCAAAGACTAGGATTCTGGAAGAGAGCTACCTTTTTTGTTGTATTATTCCTCTTTTAACTTTCTCTCAGGGCTACATAAACCTATCAGTCACAATTTATTTCTTACTCACACTAAATTCTATTTTATCTCAGCAGGAGGTTATTTGCCATGTCATTTTCATGCAAGGACCCAGAGTGAAAGAAACATTTCAGCTTATCTGAAATATCACCAAGGAGAGCATTGGAAACATAGTCACTTGTTTGCTTTCCTTAACTTGTTCCTGGATTCCATGCATCAATTTCACTCATCCTTTACTGATGAAAACAAATAATGTGGCCTCATCCAACATCAAAAGAGAGGGGATATGCAACTTTATCATGAATGCCAAAAGATTGGAGACGCTAATAATGATGAACAACTCCATAACCATAAGATAAACAGTCAGTAAAGGAGGGAGGAAAGGGAAATTTATGAAGTCAAGATGAAGAACTGCCACATTTTTGGAACCCAGATCAAAGTTTGACCTCAGATATTAAAATTAAATAGACTTAACTAAGCTAGACAAGTGTTTGGCCATCAAAGTCACAAATCTATTTCTTCAGAAAAGGAGGTGCCAAATACAGATGATAAGTGAGTACTTTATTTAACTTGAGGAGTATCTGGCCTTTATTTTGAGCTTTAACGTATACAATTCCACATTTTGAAACTTCTCTTCACACTTTAAATATATTATATGAAAGAAGCATAAATTGTTAACAAAAATCTAACAAGTATATTGCAAAAGGAAAGATGACAGAAAAGTCTTCATCAAAATGCTAGCACATGTCATCCTGTTGCGTGGATTAATAAAAGAATAATATAACTTGATCAAGCTGGGTATATCAATGAATGCATGGTTTATTAACAGTGAAGTGTAATATTAAGGGAGAGTATTATTTCCTTATTCAAGAATTTCACCCTAATACACTATTGACAATAGGTGCTACATATACATCTAAATGGAGAGCTAAATCAGGATCAGCCATCCTACTGGGTTTCCTAAGAGGTAGCCAAGTTGGTCCTTAAACGATTTTCCTGCTATTTCCCAGTTAACTTATTTGCCAAAGGTAGTATATAGTAAGTAGCATGGAGGGGATTTTAATCCAACTCTAGTCAATATTAATAGTGATATTAATACTCATGATACATAACACAACCTAATGGTGTTTTCAATAAGATAGTGTTTCAGATAAATGCCTTAATTCAAAATATTTTACTAAGATCACTAGTTTTTATAAATGTCCTTGACAAATATTTTGAAATTAAAGAGATATAATAAAAGAGATACAAAATTAACAAGATTATCTAAATACAATTATATGTAGATCCATGAAGTAATTAATTAAATGGAGAGGAAAAAAAATGCTTTACAAACAACATGTAAGAAGGATTTAAAGATAGTTTCCGTCTTGTGTCTTGAATAGGCAAGTCCTGAGGGTCTGACCTTTCTTGTGTCCTCTGTCACATCCCTTAGATAAGTGACTAGCAAGTTAAGCACATAAGAGAAGACATTATGAAATTGATAGAATATTGTGTTCCCGAATTAGATGACATAATATTATAAAGACATTAATTTCCTATAAAACTCAATACAAATTTAAATTCATTCCATTTAAAACTCTGATAAAAAAATGGAAATTTACAAAATTATTCTGACATCATCTGGAAGAATAAATGGTTGAGGATAGCTAAGGAAATTTTTAAAAGAAAAATAATTGGAGGGAATTGATCTACAAGATACTGAAATTTTTTTAAAGATTTTATTTTATTTATTAGAGAGACAGCGAGAGAGGGGACACAAGCAGGGGGTGTGGGAGAGGGAGAAGCAGGCTTCCCACTGAGCAGGGAGCCCGATGCGGGGCTCCATCCCAGGACCCTGGGATCATGACCTGAGCCGAAGGCAGACGCTTAACCGACTGAGCCACCCAGGTGCCCCTAAAATGTTTTATATGCTAAAGTAAATTAAAGCAGTGTTTTACTGGCCCAAATATATTAAAGCAGAACTAGTCTAACAAAGTAAAGAGTGAGAAATCGAACTATTTCTTTAATACATACCTATTGAGCTTCTAAGAAAATGCGAAACTCTGTGTATACACACTGGGAACAAGATTAGGTCCCTTCTGTAAGTGCTGTTAGTGAATTTTTTTCTAAAATATTTTGTTTTCGGGGTGCCTGGGTGGCTTAGTTGGTTAAGCGACTGCCTTTGGCTCAGGTCATGATCCCAGGGTCCTGGGATTGAGCCCCGCATCGGGGTCCCTGCTCGGCGGGAAGCCTGCCTCTCCCTCTCCCACTCCCCCTGCTTGTGTTCCCTCTTTTGCTGTGTCTCTCTCTGTCAAATAAATAAATAAAATCTTAAAAAAATATATAAATAAAATATTTTGTTTTCAGTATCTTGAGCCTGTTCTATTTTTTTTAATAACACAAGGTTCTCCTCATTCGTCTCTTGCGTTTATTATCTTTTAACATGTTTTCTTTGACTTAAATTTGAATAAGAGGGTCTTATATTCTGTTCTATGTGGTACCTGAGAATATAGTAGGTATATTCTCCCTGAGTATCCCGAATACCATGACTATCTATTCATAACTAGTGAACATTTGTTTTAAATATTAAGAGGTATGATCTGTTTGTTCATCCACCTGTCTACTTTGGATACTTCTGCAGTAGGAGGAGATATCCCAGGATCTTTCTCCACACAAAGGCAAGTGCCATTTATTCTAAAGCAGTACTTAGTCTTCTCCAAAGAGTGAAGGTATAACTGTAATAGCAGGAACATTCCGATCACTTATTCTTCTAGGTTTTACCCTATCTCCTGACACTTTCATATGGCCAGATTTAAAGTAGTATCCTGTATTCACTTCTGTAGGTAGATATGTTACATTGCTTAATTTTTTTCCTTTATTAAAATATAGTGTTAATGTAGGAAAAAGAGTAGAATATTCTGATTCTGTTTATACCAAAAGACAGCTTTCAGGCAACAAAGTTTTTATTTCTCTCCCTGTCTAACTAGATTCTATGTCCCTGTGATATAAGGGATAGAAATATACTATTTTTGACCCTTATGTATAACATGCACATTGTAACAATTTTAGGTATTTTAGAATCACAACATTTCATATTATGAGATTTTGTTTGTGATCTATATGCATACATGTTCATATTCTAATATATATATATATACACAGAATTTTCTTTACATTTATGATAGCACTGATATGTTTAAATGTTTCAAATTTGTCACATTATTTTATTTTATGTTTACTATGTATATATTGTTATTTACTATATTTCTCTATGAATTTTGTTTGCTTTGTTCTTCCCTGCATTCCTTTGTTTTTATAATGGAGATTTTATTTTAACCCTATGGTTATCTTTTATTCAGGATCTTCTGTAATGCCTTTGCCCTTTTCATCACCTAGATTTTTAATAGTAGTTTTGCCAGCTTTAAAAGACAGGGTTTGGATCCTACCTGTCCCCAGTGTAACAATCAATACACTATTGATTATTGATCTAGTGAATATACAATTCACTAGATCCTTTCTACTATTTATTTATTTATTTATTTATGTATGTATGTATGTATGTATGTATGTATGTTCAGTTAGCCAACATACATCATTAGCTTTTTTTAATTATGTTATGTTAATCACCATACATTGCATCATTGGTTTTTGATGTAGTGTTCCATGATTCGTTGTTTGCATATAACACCCAGTGCTCCATTCAGTACGTGCCCTCTTTAATACCCATCACCAGGCTAACCCATCCCCCCACCCCCCTCCCCTCTAGAACCCTCAGTTTGTTTCTCAGAGTCCATCGTTTCTCATGGTTCATCTCCCCCTCCGATTTCCCCTCATCCTTTTTTCCCTTCCTACTATCTTTTTTTTTCTTAACATATAATGTATTATTTGTTTCAGAGGTACAGGTCGTGATTCATCAGTCTTACACAATTCACAGTGCTCACCATAGCACATACCCTCCCCAATGTCTATCACCCAGCCACCCCATCCCTCCCACCCCCACCACTCCAGCAACCCTCAGTTTGTTTCCTGAGATTAAGAATTCCTCATATCAGTGAGGTCATATGATACATGTCTTTCTCCGATTGACTTATTTCTCCCATTTTTAAGCTATACACCTTCTATTTTATTAGAGAACGTAATGCTTGTATGTCATTATCTATCTCCCCAATCCTTATTGTGGTATTAGTCTTACATAGCCAACTAAATATATAAAGTACTCATGGTCAGTCTATTTGCCAGTTTCATTTGTCATTTCTTTATTTTATTTTATTTTATTATGCTATGTTAATCACCATACATTACATCATTAGTTTTTAATGTAGTGTTCCATGATTCATTGTTTGTGTATAACACCCAGTGCTCCATTCAATACGTGCCCTCTTTAATACCCATCACCAGGCTAACCTTTGTCATTTCTTAATTGAATAAAGTTTGTATCCCAGTAGATTTCTCAAAAAGAGCTAATGATTACACTATTACTTAAATTCTTAAACATTTAAAACTTTCCCAGCAGCCATTATACTTGAAATACAGCTTAGCTGGTATAAAATCCTTAACTCAAACATTCTTGAGTTTCTCTGAAAGGATGCTCCAATGTTGATGATTTCTATATTGCTATTAAGAAGTTTCATGTGAAATTGATTCTTTCATTTGGGATTTTCTTTTATTCACTGTTAGTTCGAGGATATTTGAGAGATTTGTGCCTCAAAAATTTAATTGTTATATTAGAATATACTCAAAGTTGACTGGTTTAGTTTAATATTTCCATGGAAATGACTGAGTCTTTACATATGGAGTTGGATATTTTCTTTTATTCCTAGAAGCTTTCTTGGATTATGGCCTATTATTTTGCTTTCCTTCTCCTTCTCTTTCCTTACCTTTCCTCCTCTTCATTACTTCTTCTTCCTATAATGCAAGGGTTGGATCTTTGTCCACCTATTGTTGGATCTTTTGATAATTTTCATCATTTTGTTTTTTTTTTCTCCTGGCCATCGTCTTCCTCTCCTCAAGGCTCCTCATTAGAGGTGCAGTCAAATTTCTCTTCCTACCTGAATCTTGAAATGAATTTTTAGATTTTAGGTAAATTCATTTTATTTTTTAAGAATTTTACTCCTGAGATCTGTCAACATTCATTTCTCTCATTCTGTGTCTTATACCATTTTCATATTATTGTTTAGCTTTATGATCTTATATACTTGCTTCTCTCTAATTGTGTAAGAATATTAGTTTACATAAGAGTATTACATATGGTTTCTTTGGCTTGGTGGTATATTGGCATTTTGAGGAATATTTTTATTTGCAGAATTTATTTGATTCTGATGTTTCCTTTCTTTTAACTTTTAGAAGTTATCTGCTATCTCCATTAATTCTGAAAGATCTTAAATTGTCTTGCGTCAATAACAACAGGTGTTTCAAAGCTGGCAGGAATAATGATTTTGGATAATTTACTAACTTTCTTAGTTCCTAGCAGACTTTTCTGTTGGTATGGAGGAGTATAATTTCTTAAATTGGTAATGTTTTTTATTGAAGAGGAAGGAAGGGATTGGAGGTACTTTTTATGTTATGATACTGTTTCTGTAGGACTGATAATTTTCATCACATCTTCTCTCTTTGTCAATAGCAAGCCTTCAAGAGATATCCTCTTTCAGCTTGCTTCTCTGTTTAAATTTGTGGTTTCTCAAGATGCCATCTCTGCTCTCATGCTTTCAAGCTCACTCCTGTTCAGTTCTGAAGTGTAGGGGTGGGACCTGCCTACTCTTGGCTTTACTGCTCCTCCATTTTTCTAAAGGTCTTTAGTTATTTTAAATTCTTTCATAGTTGATAATGTATTTTACTGCAAACTTAACCTCCTTTCCTATGTATCTTCTTTTGCTCCTCCTCTTATGTAATAAATACTTAAGCTTATTGTTGTAGAGTGGTAAATGTGATTTTTAAACTTTTGATTCTTTTCCAATTTTGATTTAATAATGCACACATTTCCACATCAGAGACAATATTTCTTTAGATAAATATATTGGGTAGCATGCACAACTGAGTTCTTATTAACTTATAGTAGATTATGTAGCCTCCTAAATAAGCAGGCTCACATTACTGTTTTAGCTTAGAATTGTTTATTTTTATGTTTTCTTCTACTGATTTAGAGATATATAATATATTGACAGTAATGTTATAGATAAGATATAATAACTTTGGAGAGTAAAAAGTAAATCATGAGATTCTTCCAGATTCTAAATTCTTCTGTTTTAAAAAATGAGATCTGCATCGCTATGTAAGTTCATGGGGAATTAGTATACTACAGTTAATTTCAGGGTGACTGACTTATTATTCAAACATCTCTGCATGTTTGTCTCTATCATACAAAGTGAATAAATCCCAGCATTACAACTTAATTGTACACCAACGTGCATTGCTATAAAATATTAAATTAATGTGAGCCAAGTTAAACAAGCCCTAATGGCAGCTACTGCATACAAGTATTTATGGTTAATCTCCTTCTGTTTGTCTTCATTTTACTAATTTACTTAGCAACACTATATTATTAACTAAAATTTAGTAACTCTGAACATGAATTTCCTCAGGAAGTAAAATGTGTTGGGTAATTGGAAACAACTTACCACCTTTTACCCAGAGTAATGGGACATAATTGGAGTGCTAATGAAACTGATGACAACCACTTCTCCTCATATCTTTGCCGATGTGTATGTATGCTTTCTTTTTGCTTTCCTTATTGTCTCTTTTTGTGTGAATATTTTACACCATATCTATGGTGTATATTACATATATCTATTGCTGTGATGGTTCCTGGTACCATAATAAACCATTCCATTTCAACTCTATCAAAATATTTTTCTTTATCTGACTACCTAAACTCAATTGCTTATAAGTCTTTGAAGTTTGGGAGGTGATATGCTATTTTTGAAATATTTCAAACAGAGAAACACTTTTATAACTCTCATTTATCTTTTTGATCCTACATGGAAATGGGACAGTTGTTACATATAAATTAAAAGGTAACAACTGAAGAATGGATTAAATTAAAATTTAATAATGAATATTAGACCTCTAAATGACATACTTTGATATGAAGTACTTATTTTTTAACTTTGGGGGCTTGTTACATAGCATATCTTTATAGAAACTTGTATACAGGTGTATGAAAAGACAACTTTACCTTTAAAACATTTAATTCTTCCTAATATTTTATTCTCAGAAACTTTTAGAGATAGTCAGGCAAAACAAAACTATAGAGCCATGTCCTTCTAAAGAATATAGTAAAGCATTTGATGATGGAGTAGGTAGTCATTTAGCACAAAGTGCTAAAATAGCAGCAAGATTTTCAACTGTATGAGTAATATTTCTTCCAGTGGGATTATCTTTCTAGTCTAGAGTTTCACACTTTCCTTTTTCCTATTTTCCTGGGAAGGCTCAGAATTTTTTCTAGTTATATGATTTTGCCAAATGCCCATTTAAAGTAATAGAAGGATTATGAACATAGAGTACAGCAGGCACTTCTTCTCTGAAACAAATAATACATTATATGTTAAAAAAGAAGAAGAAGAAGATAGCAGGAAGAGAAGAATGAAGGGGGGGAAATGAGCGGGAGATGAACCATGAGAGACTATGGACTCTGAGATACAAACTGAGGGTTCTAGAGGGGAGGGGGGTGGGGGGATGGGTTAGCCTAGTGATGGGTATTAAGGAGGGCATGTACTGCATGGAGGACTGGGTGTTATAAACAAACAATGCATCATGGAACACTACATCAAAAACTAATGTATTGTATGGTGATTAACATAACAATAAAAAATTTTAAAAAACTAATGATGCATGGTGATTAACATAACATAAAAAAAGAATCATATCAGATGAAAGACAGCAAAGGAAATTCAGGTGTCAACTCTTTACAACTGTCAAAGCAAGGATTAAAAATATTTGCTACATCGGGTGCCTGGGTGGCTCAGTTGGTTAAGCGACTGCCTTCGGCTCAGGTCATGATCCTGGAGTCCCGGGATCGAGTCCCACATCGGACTCCCTGCTCAGCAGAGAGTCTGTTTCTCCCTCTGACCCTCTTCCCTCTCATGCTCTCTATCTCTCTTTCTCTCTCTCTCAAATAAATAAAAATAAAAAAATCTTTAAAAAAATATTTGCTACATCAAAAAAAGTAATTCATCAACATGTATTGAATTCTTACTGTGTATTATATGCCTTATGTTGTAGATTAATATGTAATCCTAATTTACAAAGAAATATCATGAAACAGACAAACATTGAGAGGGATGATATAGCACAGTGGTTTAGAGGGGACTTTTAACATAACATAATAAAATTAAATTAAAAAAATTAAACTGTAGGTGTTCAAATCCTGGATCCACCACTTACTATCTTTTTCACTATGCAATTTAGCTTACATTTCTGTGCCTGAGTTTCCTCACTGACAAATCAGGATAATACTACATACCTAATAAAAACTGAGGATTGAGTCATTTAGTTTATGGAAAGAAAAGGTACTGAGTTTATTGTCATAAAACGAGTAATCCTCAGGATTAGGGATTATTACTTAGAACGGTGGGTCTCAAACTGAAGCCCGTGCTGCTCTCAGGGTTGTCAATGTACTTTGAGGGGATCTGCATGTTAATACTGTTTTCATTATCACACTAAATAGTATTTTTATTTTTCAACATTTTAATATTTTCAGTGATGGTGAAAAGGCAATCATACTCAAACATTTTGATGTCTTATTTCAAATAAAGGCAAGTGAACAAAATTTATCTGGTAGTCATATATTCTTTTTTACCATGCACACAAAGAAAAAAGAAAAGTCAGTTTCACTTAAGAATGCATTGATGAAGCAGTAAATTTATTCATGTTGTTAGACTGGGACCATTGGGTATATGTATTTTTAAATGGAAAGTACATATAAAGTACTTGTGCCGCATACCAACGTATGGTGATTGATTTGACAAAAGTATTTGTGAAGTTGTTTGAGTTGCAAGTGAAACTAGCTGTGTTTTTCCATTGAAATACCATATTTATTCATAAAAATGGCTATCAGACAAACTGTATTATTCAAAATTGGGTATTTGACAGGCATGTTCTTGAAAGTACACAAAGTTTTTCACTTCAAGGGAAAAAACTGACAATATTTATAGCCAATAATAAAATTTGAGCCTTCAAGTGAAAATTAAAATTTTGGAAAATGTGTATCTAACACCTTGAGTTTGAGAACTCTCTGATATGTAAAAGCTTTTTTAATGAGGTTGCTAGTGATACCACCACATGGTATTTTTGGTATTGTAAAACAAAATATGTCAGCATTTGGAAGATATGAATAACTCAATGAATAGTATTTTCAAAATAACTGATGATTAATGCTACAAAATCATACATTAAATGAGTCATTCCAAATGCAGAATAGGCCAGTGGATTTTAATATAACTGAACGACCAAAAAATTTCACTCATAATTCACATTGTAACTAGCTTTTAAGAAGCTAGCAATTGCCAAGTTTTGGGATAACATCAAAAAGAATATGCACTGTAATCTAAAAAAGTCATTCAAGTACTTCTATTTCAAATTACATATCTGAGTGAAACTGGATGTTTTTCATGTGCATCAATAACAAAAAAACAGCACATGCTGTATCTACTGAGTAAAGAAGATATGAAAATATAACTGTCTTGTATTAAGCCAAAGTTGGCAAATAAGGAAAATAATGCCACACTTTAAAAAAATGCTTTGCTTTCAAAAATGTAGTTTTTTTAAATGTCATTTTTACTAACATATAATAGATGTGTTACTATTATTTTATATAAATTGATAAATAAAAGAAAGTTTTCATCTTTAATATGTCAATATCAGTAGATGCAGTTGATGAAGTACTGGAGTTGGCTCTTACTGGCACATGAGGGCCAATTGTTTCACATACCAAAAATTTAATAGGTAGTTTTTAAATTATTGGCAGCTAGAAATCTGAGATGATATCAAGCTTCACTCCATACAAATCACAAAGGTTAGAAATCGAGCTTTTTTTTAAGATATCTGGCTTACCAGCCACCACTGACATAACCCACTTACGGCATAAACAGAAGCTCTGTGGAGTCCTTGCCAATTTTTCAGAGCATAAAGGATTCTTGAGACTAGAAAGTTTGAGCATGACTTCAACTATAATATGATATGCATTATAGTTATAATTAATCACAATTTCTAAAATTAGATATAATTCAAATTCTTTGATAAGTATTAATGGTTGTGTGGTAACTAAGGAAGTCTATTTTAGTGACCGTGATGGGAAAGGAACCAATATTTGTTGAACATCTAATATGAGCCAAGACACTTTGTGATATGCTTTCTTATATTCTACTTTGGATATGAAGTACTGTAGCTATAAAAAAAGCATGTGAAAAATATTAGGGATTCAAATATAAAGTGTAAATTTCTGGGGAGCTTCTTTGTGACATTAAAACTATTACGGGGCACTTGGTTAGCTCAGTTGGAAGAGCATGTGACTCTTGATCTTGGGGTTGGGAGTTTGAGCCCCACAGTGGGTGTTGAGATTACTTAAAAATGAATAAATAAATAAACTTTAAGAAAATGAAATAAAATTTAAAAGGCTTTAAAAGATGAGCAAAATATTTAAGTGGGGTAGGAGTAGAGGTAGTCAAATATCTTGAGAAATTAGTCACTTCTCTTGATCTTTGAGGGCATCACTTTAATTCCAGCTCATCATTCTTCATTTGGATTATTGAAATAACTTTTTAATTGGTCTCTCTGGTTCACTTATGTCATCTCAAAATATTTATAACAAAAGTAGCTACAGTAAATATTTAAAAATATTATGTAGATTGCATACCCTTCTTCTAAAAATTTTTCAATGGTACCACGTCTCAGTAAGAGTCAGAGTCTTGGTAGTAACCTACCTGCCCTACACATCCGGGTTCTGAGGTAACTACTTTTGCTACTATTCACCCATCCTGCCACACATGATCTCATGTTATTATTTGAAGAAACCAAACATGATACTGCATTAGGGCCCTTGAATATGCTGTAATTTCCACCTTGAACTTCCTACACATAGATAGCCACATACCCTTTATCATACTTCATACATCTTTACTCATTTCTCTTTCTCAGCCAGTCTTTCCCTGATCACTGTATTTAAATTACAACCCTTCCCTGAGCCATCTTTCTCCCTATTCCCTGCTTTATTTCTCTAATTTCATATATTCTACCATAAAAAATATTTCATTCATTTTGTTTTTGGACAAATGCTAGAATGTAAGCTCTTTGAAGACAAATATTTTGTCTTAATTATTTCTATATCTTCAGCAACAATAAAAATGCCCAAAATATAATTGGTGTTTATAAAACGTATTTTGAAAGAATGAACAGATAAGGACAGAAAACAAAGCTTAACTCTAATAGAGTGTTTAGGGGACATTCAATAATACAAAGTCAGTAGAACTTAAAACATATGTGTGAAGAGGGATGGGGAAGGGCAGAAGCAGGGGATGAAGTAGGCAAGATAAAATCATAAAAGATTATTCATACCAGGTATAATAAGAACAGTTTGAATCATGGTACTATGGAAAATGATCAGAATTAAAATTTTAACACAACAATAAGAAGGAGAAAAATAACGGAAAAGAGAAATGAGAGAAGAGAAGAACTAGATCAGATGAAAGGTAGAACGCTTTATAGTTAAGCTTAAAAATAATGAGAGCATTGGTCAAAGTTTAAGACATCAGATTGATATAATTGGTTTAATTTCAATTAGAGAGGACAGAAATAAGGCTGAAAATGGAACCCTTAGAAAATACATATGTTTAACAGAAAAGTAAAAGAATAGGAGTGGGGGTGGTGGTAAGGGAAGTAGATAATGGGCAGTGGCTGACAGGGTCTATTTAGTCTGCCTTCTAGGCAATCATGTATACCTTTGATAGCAGAGTTTCATTTGTGTGGTAGTGACAGAAACCTGATTTTCATATGTGTTAAATGAGAGACAACATCCAATGGGAATGGCCTGTACAAGACTACTCATAGATTATGTCCCAAAATGTTAATTTTGATGAAATCTGGTTTCTTTTCAGTTGACTAATAGGTTTTCCTTATCTAGAAATCCTTTAGATATGTGGACAATAGCAATAACTGAGGCCAGAATCTCCCAAGAATGTTTATTATGTTACATTAACCTCAACTTATGGGTAAACTAGTGGTAGCAGACATAACTGGCCTAAGTAGAGGCAGCAAAACTTCACTTTATTGCAAGTCATAGAATGGTTATGGAAAAAACAAATAGTGATATTTTGAGAGAGATGGTAATTTTTTTAAGGGCAAGTATGTTTTCAATTTTACGTGTAATACAGAAGTGCATATATATGACTATGTATGAGTGGTAATCTATTGATCAGATATTTGGTTCATAGAAGAGAGGACATATGTATGGTACCTCCTTGGCAAATCCTTTAAATGCAATTCTTTTACTTAAGAATCTCACAGTGAAAAAGTGGCATTATTTGCTACATATATTTCATCTACAATATCTCTTCACCATAAAGCTGGTTATAGGCATTAGAATTAGTGAGGGAAGTCAAGGAAAACTTTATTGAACACATTTCACAAACAATCCATTAGATTGACAAGAGAAGATGGTTCTCATTATCCCATAAGATCACTTTGATATTACTTTAGTGTTGTCCTAATGAAAAATGGGAAATGCAGCAGAAGCCTCTATTCCCAAATAAGAAAACCTAAGTACAGATGACCAATTGATGTTGAAAAAGAAGTGAGCACTCCACCTTTTGTTCATGCCCTGAATTTCACAGTTGGTTATTCTCCTACTAGGCACATGAAAATATAACGAAATTAAACCTTTGACAACTGGCAGAAAAATAGATAATAGCCACTTGAATTCCAATATTAATTTTCTCCATTTGACACTACTTCCAAACTGCCAAAAGAGCTATGAAGTTTAAGAAGGGATGCAAGGGAAGAGTTTAGAGAAGCATTCATCTGTATCACTAGGCAACTGCATGGAAAAAAAAAAAAAAAAGATTTGTAGTTGTCTTTAATTCAAAATCCCGGTAAAGCTAATTTAAATGTCATTTGCTACTCTTCTTCTTTATTTTGTTATATGAGCTGTGGTAAAGGTCAGTGAATCTGATCTGTATAAGAAGTGAATGCCACCAACAGAGTCCTTCTCATGGAAAAGTCTATATGATCCTGTATAATAACTATTTCAAAAGTGACTAATGGTTACTACATACCAGTAGTTCCTGCCTCATTTTACTTTTATGGTGGAAGCCCCAGGGTCCTAGTATAAACCTAGGGGAATGGGTAAAAATATACCAAAAGGGTACATACTGTGGACTTCTTACTACCTCTTACAAGTAAAATTCAAGAGTCAAGTTTGATATAAACTGAATAAATGCCATAAATCTTGCAACTCAAAAATCATAAAGCAATTTATACTTGTTTCATGCAACATTCCTTATGGTCATCTAGTACTTACTATACTGATTATAGGTTACCAGGGATAATTATCTTAAATAAAGCCTAGTAATAAATTTAACCAGAAGTGAAAAGTTGTGAGAATAATAAATTAGAAAAGTAAAGAGACTATTTTATTTCAATCTTTTCTTTTAAAACTATTGAACATTTCATGTTTAAAAGATCCACAAAATTGTGTAATAATAATATGACTTGGTACAATGAAAATATAACAAATAGTTTAAGGATTTTTCACTAATGGAGAAGGGAAGTAAAATATTTTTTTCTATTATTATTTTTTTAATTTAAATTCAATTAGCCAACATAAAGTGCATCATTAGTTTCAGATGTAGAGTTCAGTAATTCATCAGTTGCATATAACACCCAGTGCTCATCACATCACATGCCCTCCTTAATGCACATCACCCTGTTACCCCATGTCCCCATTGACCTCCCCTCCAGCAACCCTCAGTTTGTTTCCTATATTAAGAGTCTCTCATGGTTTGTCTCCCACTCTGATTTCTTCCTATTCCGGTTTTTCCTCCCTTCCCCTATGATCCTCTGCCCTGTTTCTTATACTCCACATATGAGTGAAACCATATGATAATTATCTTTCTCTGACTGACTTTATTTCGCTCAGCATAATACCTTCCAGTTCCATCCACTTTGTTGACAGAAGGGGAAAAAAAGCTAATAAATTCAAATCTTTGTGTTTCACCTGTATCCAAATTCAAGTTTTCAGGCTTTAATTAATGATGCCAAAAATCACATTAAAGTAAAATAGAGATTGTTTTTGCATGATTTAAGGTGGAATTGTAAATAAAAATAATATTAGTATCATTATTTAAATCTCTAGTTATATCAATGAAGTGATGTTTTGCATCCTTGTTATGGGGAAAAGATTAAAAAACAGTTTGGAGGAGAGATTAAAGAAGCTCTTTATAGACAAATTATTTAACACATAGGTTTAACTTCATTAAACAAAGATCCCAAATAGCATTATCATAAACAATATAGATTGTTTCTTTCTGATCTGATAGTTTAGATCCTAGGAATATGACATTTTGACCCACTGCACAAAATTGACTAAGAACTCAGGCTCCTTCCATATTGTGGCATTTTCATCCCCAAAGCGGTTAATTTGCCTACGTGATATACAATACCTCCACCACCAAGAATGTGGTCCAGACACCTGATAAGGAGGAGGGAAGGGAATTCTCTTTCTCTTTAAGGACACAGCCTAGAAGTTTCAAACATCACATCTGCTCTCATCCCAATGGTCCAAACATGAGAGAGACTTAGATGCAAATCATGTTGGGAAATGTAATCTTTATTCTGGGCAGCCTTGTATCCAGGTAAAATTTGGAACACTGTACCTATAAAATACAAGTGGAGAGTGAAAACTGGAAAAAAGATAGCTGTCTCTGCTACATTGTCTCTGCATCATGTTTTCTTTGTTTTGTTTTTATCTTTATGTAAATAAAACTCAGGACAGAAGTCATTTGTCTAGGAGAACTGAATTTTAGCCAAGGGCTTTCACGCTTTTTAGCGCCTGACTAAAATAAAAGCACTTGCTTGATATTTGCAAGGCAAGTGTATAGATGTTAAAAAGGGAAAGAAATAATTAAGAGAAAAATCAAAGATACTCTTTAAAATTAGGGAGTAACTTATTTAAGTATATACTCTATACTGTTATGCTGGATTAGTCTACAGAGAATAGTAAAGGTAAGTGGTTTGAACACATTCATTTATTCTCTGCCTCACTCCATAAAGGCTTTAATGTAAGTTACTCAAGCATTTGCAACACAACAAATCAGATAGATGATATAGGTAGATAGACCCCTAGATGAGCAATGGAACCCCTGGATAATGGGAATTTAAGTCAACATTCTAGGAACGAGAATGGACTGTACTAGAGATCCAGTTGGTAAATAAGACTCATATTGTAGTATTCTTTATCATTTAAAAGAGAGATCTGATTAGGATCTGGATTTTTTTTTCTGTACAGTTATAAAGTCAAATTGGAAACTAGATCAGCTATAGGATTCATATTGTCTATGAGATAAGGGAAGATTGCTTGTCTAAGTTATAAATTTTGAAGTTTCTTAAGAAGAGTTGTATGTGGGCGCCTGGGTGGCTCAGTTGGTTAAGCGACTGCCTTCGGCTCAGGTCATGATCCTGGAGTCCCGGGATCGAGTCCCGCATCGGGCTCCCTGCTCGGCAGGGGGTCTGCTTCTCCCTCTGACCCTCTTCCCTGTCGTGCTCTCTGTCTCTCATTCTCTCTCTCTCTCTCTCAAATAAATAAATAAAATCTTTAAAAAAAAAAAAAGAAGAGTTGTATGTATGTATGTATGTATGTGTATGTGTGTGATGTAGTAGACAATATTTTCAATACATTCATAAAGGGAACATGATTAGCTGATAAACTCTAGAATTTCAATTCCAAAGTGAATTTAAATTTTTAGCCATTGGCCAGCGGTGAAATTTAGGCAAGCTGCTAAACCAAAGTCATTGTGGCATTGAATAAGATGCTTTATATAAATCACTTTAAAAAGGCAATTATCTTTCTAATCTGTATAGCCAAGGATTTATAAAATTTATAGCGTAAAAATGTCTAAATAAAAATGTTTCATCATTTGAATCTGGGAAAAAAAGAGTAAAGTAAGCATGTGGGGTGTTTGAGGTAGAATGGGTAATTTCTACAATAATATATACAGGCACTACCTGTATATATTATTAGTTTACCAAATGCTGACAGGTATAACTCATGTGAAATAACTAAATATGAAGGGGGGAGAACAACCAAAAAACTTGAGGTGGAATTTTTGTTGTTATTTTTATTATTTTCATTCTAAATGTAATCAGTCCTCTTGATGCACAACAACAAATAAAACCTCATGACCACCCGCTTGCTACCATATCCATTTTCCATAATCATTTCCCATTTTCTCCACATCTTCAGTGTTCTTTGCCTATAATTAGCCTTAATATTTTTAATTTTTACTCAGTATCTGCTCTTATGCTGTTGACACATCTATCATTTTCCATTCTATTATTACTTCTCATGTAGCCTTCAAACCATCTTTTTCTTTCTGTAAACGTTTTTTGATTTTGAGACAATTAAATAGATTCACAGAAAGTGTTGCAAAGATAGTGAAGTGGGGTTACATGTACACTTTGCCCAGTTTTCCCTGATTACTACCTTTTATATAACTGCAGTACAATATCAAAAGCAGGATACAATGTCACTGTTATAATGTGTGTGTATAGTTCCACGGCATTTTATTACATGCATAGATTTATATAACCACCTAAGATTCAGAATTATTCCATCACACCGACCTCCCTAACTTCTGCAACCACCAATCTATTCTCTATCTCTAAACTTTTGTCATTATGAGAATGTTATAACCTTTTGATTTTGGCTTTTTTCACTCAGCATAATGCCCTTAAGGTCCTTCCAAGCTGCTGTGTGTATCAATAGATTCTTTTTATTGCTACATGTAGTTGTTATGTTTTTAGTTACAGCCTAGTTTGTCAGTTTTTTAACTGATTTTTTTAGAGTTTCATTTTTTGTTTCTTTTTTCTTTTTCTGTTCATTCTTGCCTTTCTATGGGTTGACATTTTTAGAATTTCATTTTGAATTATCTATAGTGTGCTTTTAGTGTATCTCTTTGTAAAGATTTTGTAAATAATTGCTCTATGTATTACATTATACACTCATGACAGAAACAGTCTACCTGTGTCCATTATCTTCTCAATTTGAGTGAAATGTAGAAACCTTACCTCTTTTTATCTTACTTTACCTTTCCCTGTTTACAATGTCTTAGATATCTCCTTCTCATAATTTAGAACTACATAACACAATGTTACAATTTTTGTTTCAACAAGCAAACATAACTTAGAAAACTCCAGAAGGATAATCTACTACACTTACCTGTATATCTACTCTTTCAATGGTACTTTCTTCTTGACCTTGTAAGATTCCTTTTTTTTAATTTTTCCATCATTTTCTTTGGTTAGGGAACTTCCTCTAGCAATTATTTTATGGTCAGTTTGCTAGCAACAAATTCTCTTTTATTTCATCTGTGAGGTCTTGATTTTCCCTTCATTCCTGAAAGATATTTTTACTGGTTATAGGATTTGGGGTTGACAATTCTCTTTCAGCACTGGAAAAATACGTCACTTCCTACTGGGCTCCATGGTTTCTGATGAAAATTTTATGACACATAAATTGTTTTTCTCTATAAGATGTCATTTAACTTTCACTTTCAAGATTTTTGTCTTTCTTTTTAGTTTTGGATTATGATAGGTCTTAATGTGAATTTCTTTGGGAATATTTTGTTTTGTGGTTCACTCAACTTCACAAGTCCATAAATTTGTATATTTCATGAAATTTGAGAAAGTTTTGTCATGATTTCCTTGTATTTATTTTACAACCCCACCATCTTTTTCCTTTCTTTCTGAACTGTGATGACATAAACGTTAGATCTTTTGTTACAAGTGCCACTTTTCCCTGAGGCTTTGCTCATAATTTTCTCATTCTGTTTCCTCTCAGTTGTTCATATTGTATAATTTCTATTTCTATTCACAGACTATTCTTCCTTTTGTTCAGCACATCTGCAGATTTAAAAAAAAAATTGTTATTTTAGTTTTCTGGTACACAAAGTGTATCTCATTATTGATAGATAGGGTGGAAGTCCAAGGTCTTTCCTTGAACTCATTACTGCTGCTTGCAAATCTCAGCTTGGCCTCCATGGATATCATCCTGGCTAAGAAGGGAAGGAGTGCCTTTTACTGCCCTTTTGTTATCTCCATTGACACAGCTCAGTGTCAAAGGTCCCCTCATTACTCATGTCCAGTGGTGACAGCTCTAACTCTCCATGGGCCTCTTCTGATGTCACCCACCAAGTACTGTTACTTCCAGGTGAGAGTGAAATTCCAGGATCCGCAAACGGTCTCCATGGACACTGAAAGTAGAAGAAGGCTTGTTGCCAAAAAGCAGGAATGAGAGTTCCAGCTCCACACTTGGCCTTCTCTGACATTGCAGGTGGTGTGTGTGTGTGTGTGTGTGTGTAAGAGAGAGAAGTCTTTTGCAATCTTGCAAGATATAAAGTCTAGGTGCTTTACTCAGCCTTTGCTGGTGGAAGTGGGGCCATCGCTTTTACTGTGGTATTTGGCTGGAGTAGAATGGTTATTGTCTGGAAGTTTTGTGTCCTGCCAGACCTGCACTTCTTTTTCCTTTGGCTAAACAGACCAGTCTTTTGGGGGGCATTTTTAGCTCACTGGAATTTCCAGGTTGCTGGTTTCTTTAATATCAAGGCCAGAATATATGAAGAAAAGTGAAAACCCAGGGGACTAACCATTGTGTTTTTCCTCAAATCCTGAGGTCCCTGGCTCGTATACCTTCTCCTATTTACCTTGCAGAGTCTTAGCATGTCTGTTTTGTGTATACTGCCCAGGGATTTTAGCTCTACTTAGTGGGACAAAAAGGGAAAATTCATCTACTCCATCTTTCCAGAAATGAAAGTTAAGTCCTTTACCTACTAAGTAGAATATTTTAAACATACAAAATACTACTGTAAACAGTTCTGCATTATTTAAGTATGTTAATGCAAAATTGACACCTATCAGTTTGATGCCCAATCCAAGAAACAGATAAACCTATGTCCATTCCATGGCCCCCAAGGATAAAATAAATGTTTTATTCATCAGTCCTTTCATTTTAATGAGTTTATCAAGTTTTAACTCTTTTATCCATTTAAAAATCCTATTTTGTTCACAAACATATAGGTCTTTTTTTTTTTTCCTAAGCTAATGGGGTCATCTCTGCATATTGTTCTACAATTTGCTTATTAAGATAACTATACTTTGATATCTTTGTAAGTTCTTCCTGCAAAACATACATTCTGGAACAATATAATTCTTGACAAAACATTTGAAACAGACTAGTATTAATGTATTATATGTGTCTTTATTCAGCTTGGCAAATGTTTGGCTCTTTTTCTTTTTCTTTTGATTTTGGCTCATTTGACTTTTTTGTATGTCCAACATTCCTTTGAGACACATACATAAACTAGATAAAGAATTAGGATATTCTAGTTTTTGTCTACTGCTCCTCATTTTCTGGGTAAAGCATATTTATGTAGGCATAGTTTTAGCTTGCTTAATATTACTCACATGTGCAGTCACAGAACCATAAATTGTATCCTGAAAGGGGTCATGACACGGAACTTATTCCAAATGCCACTTCTCATTTCAGCATTTCAAACTGTGGTATAAATGAAACAGTTTGGATTTCCCACCTGTCATACTTTTTGAAGAGCACATTCTAGTTAATGAGCACAAACTTTAACCAAGTAAGTTCAAGAAATTCACACAGTATCGTTCAGCAGCTGCTTCTCAAACCTGTGAGTTCTTTGTTCCTTTAAGTAAAATCTACACTGGCAGGGTAATCAGAACAGAAGTGTTTGTCAGAAACTGACCATAAATGTGTCATTTACAATGCATTAAGTGAAAGGATTTACAAATATGGACTGGCTTTTGATGTGATTATAGTATATTGTCTACAGTTACTTCTAATAACACAGATCATGGAACTATAATTTATCCAACTTTAAGGGTGGGCTAAATTTATAATAAAAGCTTATTATGACTAATATTTAGAATTTTGATTAGGGATAACATATACCTATTGGTTCTTATCTTCTCCCTTTAAACAAATATAACTTGGAGCAGGTTTTAATAAAAGCAGTAGAAATATATGGGGCGCCTGTGTGGCTCAGTAGGTTAAGCATCTGCCTTTGCTCAGGTCATGATCCCAGGGTTGTGGGATTGAGTCCCACATAGGGCTCCCTGCTCAGCGTGGAGTCTGCTTCTCCCTCTCCCACTCCCCCTGCTTATGCTCATTCTCTCTCTTTCTCTCTGTCAAATAAATAAATAAAATCTTAAAAAAATTTAAAAAGCTGTAGAAACATAATATTAATGAGGAAAAAAGTCAGGTAATTTTTCCCGTTAAAAACATTGTTCAAAAAAATTCTACAAAGGGGTGCCTGCATGACTTGGTCAGTTAAGCATCTGACTCTTGATCTCAGTTCAGGTCTTAATCTCAGGGTTGTGAGTTCGGGCCCCATGTTCGGGCCCCATGTTAGGCTCTGCGTGGGGTGTGGAGTCTACTTAAAAAAAATCTAGGGCGCCTGGGTGGCTCAGTTGGTTAGGCGACTGCCTTCGGCTCAGGTCATGATCCTGGAGTCCCGGGATCGAGTCCCACATCAGGCTCACTGCTCAGCACGGAATCTGCTTCTTCCTCTGACCCTCTTCCCTCTCGTGCTCTCTATCTCTCATTCTCTCTCTCTCTCAAATAAATAAATAAAATCTTTAAAAAAAAATCTACAAATCTATTTAGGAAATTACTGTATCTATCTATCTATCTATCTATCTATCTATCTATCTATCTATCTACCTATCTATCTATAGTAGCCACTGTGTCAGTAGCTTTTTGTTACTGAAAATATTTTATTAATTTAACTTGGTCATCTTCATAACGATCTTTTGAGGTAGACACTATTAGAATCCCATTATTATAGGTGAGGAAATTGAGGCAGAGAGAGATTAAGTTATTAAGTTATTGCCAAAGGACACACAGCTAGTTATGGATAGAACTAGGATACAAATGCAGGCAAATTGCTTCCAGAGTTTTCATTCTTTACCATTATTCTGCACTGTTTTAATTATTCACACCACTCCCCTAATACTGAGGTGATATTAAAATTAAGAGCAAGAAATAAACAAATTTTTAAGTAGGTTCCATGCTGGGCTTGAACTCACAACCCTGAGATCAAGACCTGAGCTGAGATCAAGAGTCAGATGCTTAACTGACAGAGCCACCCAGCTGCCCCCAAAATAAATTTAATTTTTAAATAATAGATAAGCAAAATTCTTAGTAGTAAAGTTTTTGAGACTTATATTTTTGTTCTCTCTCCTTATACATGATTTTTCTAGTTCTGGTTAACTCCAAAAAACCAGTTACTTTTCTGATAAATACTTGCTAATCTATGTCATTATCTCCATTAAAATCTGACTCTAATCACCTTTCTTATTCAATATTTCCTGAGTAGTTCCAGTTGTTTCTTTACTAAGTATTCTTTCTTGTTTCTTCCATACTTTTATCATTTGTATGTATGTGTTGGTTGACTTTACGCTTTAAGTGAATTTGTGTGAATGCCTGGATGTCAGCTCAACTGTTTAGTTAAGAGTGCTGTTGGAAGGCAGGCACTGAATGCAAGGGCCCAGGAGAAGGGTGTGTTCCACAGTCTCATTTAATAATAGCTGGGTTGTGGTAACAGAGAAAAAAAGAAAGTGGTGCTTATTTGTACTGCTATAGGGTTATTGTATAATTTTTCTTTTCCTCCAGTCAGAAGAAACACGACTTTTCTGTCATCTGCCTGCAGAAGTGGCTTCTGGACAGAGTACACAAGAACCTCAAGAACCCCATGTATATAAACGTGGTTATTTTAGGTACCAGTAAATGGACTCAGTTGATTCATAGCCACATCTCATATTTATCAATCAACTGCAAGTAATCAATGGTTAAACAAAATCTTATAATAATGTAAAAAATGTGTTATATTTTAAGACTAATATTTTTTACAAATTTAGACAAAATCTTGATTATTATGTATAAAAAGGATAAATGAGATTAAGGCTCAAAAGGGATTTTCCCAGTATGTCTTTCAAACACAATGTTTATTTCAGTGACTTGCATTTGGGAAACAAGTTTTGAAACAAATACTGTTTGAATCGATAAGTGGATATTTGGATAAGTAAATGAACATTGTATAGCTCAGAAACGGTTTTTATTGTTACCCATTAGCACTTGTCAATAAAATTACATCTATTGAAAAATATACAGTGTTTTGGGGTAAATGATGCAAGGATAGAATGTTCTTTCTGTATTCCACCCTGCCCCACCCCCACCATATTAGTTTCCAATTGCTGCTGTAACAAATCACCACAAATTTATTGGCTTAAACAGCACAAAGTATTACCTTTCAGTTCTGGAGGTCAGAAGTCCAAAATGAGTCTTAAAGAGCTAAAATCAAGGTATCAGCAGAACTGATTCCTTCTGGAGACTCTAGGAGACAATTCACTACTTGCTTTTTCTAGTTTCTAGAAGCTGCTGGCACTCCTTAGCTCCTGCCACATCACTCCAATTTCCTTTCTCCTCCTTCCCCCTTATAAAGACCTTGTGATTACATTGAGCCCACCTGGATAATCCAACAAAGTGATCTCAAAATACTTAACTTAATCACACATATAGCACCCCTTGAACAAGTAAGCTAATTTATTCAGTTCCCCAGAGATTAGAATGTGAACATCTTTGAGGAGCTATTATTCAGTATATTCCCTTCCCCCACCACAAAATGCTCAAAATATACGTGTTTCCAGCATGCTGGATCATGGATAATTAAATATATTTATGTTTAAAATGGTGGTTAAACCATGGATAATTTAATCACTGATAATTAAATAAAAATAAAGGATAATTAAATATATTTCTACCTCAATCAAAGAAAAATCTTTAGGAATCTAGGGTTTCTAACAGGACTTTCCCATATTAATTGTAGGTGTAGATATGATTCAAATACCACTGTGCATTTCAGTTCTGCCCCTAACAATATTGTACAATTATTAGTTGTAGAGAAATATCGAAGCAAGTCTTAATTAAGTGAAAGAAAATCAAATAAAGGTAGTTGGCATGAGAAATGGATAAAAAAATAGGACAAGTGGGGGAATATAGGAAGAAAAAACTCTTTTGACAATAATTTGATATGAAGCAGAATTATGATATGATCCTTAAGGATATAAAAATACTTGTTCATGTACTACTCAGGAATGTATTTGGGTGCATGTAACAAAAATCTGATGAGGCCTTAAACAAATAACAGTCTTAGTTTCCTTACTTAAAAAGCAATTGGGAAGTGGAAACTTCAGTATTGGCTTGATGGCTCCTTTGATCTCCTCTGCCATACATAGGTGTAATCACAGATGGTTGTTCCACCTTCAGATATCACATCTGCATTTCAGAGATCAGAAAGAAAGAAAGAAAGGAACAAGAGTGTAAATATGTTTTGGTTGCACCTGTTCCTTTTTATCAGGAACATAAAGATTTTATCTGAAGCTTATACCCATGACTCTTTCACAATGCATTTGCAAGATTTTGTGACATGGCGGTGCCAAGACATCATACAGCCTAGGAAGTAGGTGGACACACTACTTGCTCCAAAGTAAGAGATTATATTTTGACTAGGCCACTAACCAGTGTGTGTCAGATTTTAACAGTATTCTTATGTAACTGTTTTATCATACCTTCATAATCAAGGCTGGTGGTTCTCAAGAGAAGTTTGGGGGGGCGCCTGGGTGGCTCAGTTTGTTAAGCGACTGTCTTCAGCTCAGGTCATGATCCCCGAGTCCTGCGATCGAGTCCCGCATCAGACTCCCAGCTGAGCAAGGAGCCTGCTTCTCCCTCTGACCCTCTCCCCTCTCATGCTCTCTCTCTCTCTCTCTCTCTCTCTCGCTCTCTAATAAATAAATAAATAAATAAAATCTATTAAAAAAATAAATAAAAGAGAAGTTTGGTGGGCAGCATTTTTAAATCACCTTGGCAGCTTGATCAAAACACACATAATCCCAGCTTCTCCATTATAATTATGACATTATGAGATACACTGTGGGAATAAGGGCATAAACACAGATAGTCTGGAAATTCCCTACCTCTTCTTCCCCATCCCCTAACAAAACTATCATGCTATACACATACTGAACAGTGAGCCTCCCAAAGTAATGAACCAAAAGTATATGTCTCTAATTTGTATACAAAGATTGTCCATGAGAAAATTAAAGAGAGGTATTTTTTTACTCTGTTTTCTACATTTTTTTAACTACAAACTAAAGGTAAAATGTATCTAATTAATGAGATCTAGGAGACATAAACCTAAAACGTTCAAAACTGGTAACCCCACATTACTCAACACGAGATGAAGACTCTTTTAAACAAAGAAAAATCCTAAATGAAAGACTCAATCATTTAGGAGAGAAATCAGCCTAAAATGATTTACACATCTTTACTGAGAGGGAGGATGTTTTGCAGACCATTAATTTCTATCACTTTTATTTCTTCTAATATAATGTATATAAATATATTTATAAGGGATTATTTATAGCTCTTGTTCAACAAAAAACATAATACCTTGCAAAATGTAACATATTTTTGGGTATACACTTCACCTACAGTATTTTCCCTGAATTAAAAAAGAAACTTAACACATTGTTTTACCAAAGTTTAGATGTAATATAGCAGGAATTATCTTAAATTCTCTTTCTAATTAACAGAGTAATTTCATGGAGTTTAATATAAAAATAAATCAATGAATAATTTTATTTAATATGATCTGTAAAAATTATGGTGGGTGACAAAGCAAATATTTATTTTCCCTAAATGAAGCAATTTAAACTATCTTCGATTTATTTTTTCATGAGAACCTATAGAATAGGTAAACTTTTTAAACTTAGTGCTACAGCTTTTCAATCATATTTTAGTGGCTTATTGAAAAGGGAAAAAGTAAGCAGAAGGAAATAAAAACTGTAAGATTCATAGTGGAGCAAAAAAAATCTGAATTGGAATAATGAATATTTTCATGCCACCAAGAAGATTGTTTCTGTACTTCCATAACTTCTGGCAAGGCACTTTTGTATTTTAACAGCCTTGTTATTCATGAATGAGGGACAATCCTTAAGGTCATTAATTTTTATACCAAAAGACATTTAGAAATTCTCATTTACTAGAATTACTGTGTACGAACAGATAAAATAATGAACTGGAATGGACACATTACATCATATTAGAACATCACAGGTTTTTAAAAAGTATTTTAGAGTTAAGGTTTCAGAAGTTGACAGTGGTCTAGAAAGGGGTCTATTTTGTTTTCTTCATGTGTTCTGGTTCTACAGTCCTTCTGAGGGTAACTGCTTTTATAACGTCTTCAAGAGGTCGTAGTGTAAGTTTGTATTTACATACATGTAACTAGGTTCTAGAGTAAGATTCTATTACCAGGTCGCAGCTAATTTTAACCAAAACTAGTCATTATGTATGTGTTACATATATATATATACACACACACACATTAGTTGTGTGTGTGTGTGTGTGTATACACTTTTCATTAGCCTAAGACATGGTCTGGTTAAAGAAAATTGTCCAAAAAAAGATGCTAATAGCCAAATTTAACCAATCATATTGTCTTGCAGGTTGGGAAATGGTGGAGTATTAAATTTGCAATAAAAATTTCAAGCTTCTGGGGTGCCTGGGTGGCTCAGTTGGTTAAGTGTCTGCCTTTGGCTCAGGTCATGATCCGATCGAGCCCCGCATTGGCCTCTCTGCTCAGCGGGGAGCTGCTTCTCCCTCTCCCTTGGCCTGCTGCTTCCCCTGCTTGTACTCTTTTGCTCTCTCTCTCTCTCTCTGTTAAATAAACAAATAAAATCTTGAAAAAAAATTCAAAGCTTCTGTGGGAACTGTTGTTTTCCAGAATTTAATCAGTAGAATTGATATCAACATGCTAGAACTACTGCTTTGTGTTATAATGATATTGCAGACTGTGAAGCTTAACCAAAAGGGTCAAATTTTCTGTTATTCTTATATC
Source organism: Callorhinus ursinus (assembly GCF_003265705.2). Taxonomy (NCBI): domain Eukaryota; kingdom Metazoa; phylum Chordata; class Mammalia; order Carnivora; family Otariidae; genus Callorhinus; species Callorhinus ursinus. The sequence continues at coordinate 88,950,036 of NW_027397063.1, read as the reverse complement.
CATATGTATCCATATTATTAACCTGCATTTCTAGAAATAAACAGAAAGATTCTCTGTTTCTTGTAAACTGGAAGAGTGTGGAAAATTGCATAAATATATTCATTGTATCAAACCCCCATTATGCAGTTACTTTCCAAGGTTTGATGGTAGTTTAGGTAAAGAGAGATGATGTAGAAATTCTGTGATAGGGTTTAATGTAATGAGAAATTTCTCACCATATTTTTGAGAATGCCTGTATACCAGAAGTGTTCTAGTTCCCTGACATCAGCTTGATAACAAGGACCAACCATTGTATCTATACAGTACATTAATAAAGAACATCATGTAGAAGCTGAGAATAATTTTCACACATTCTATATTGTTAAGCTTCTTGAGAGAAGAAAAAAATGAAAAGAACTGATTTTGAAATATGACATAAGGAGGCTGAGCCTCCTACTAGAACTCACACAGTCGGGGACCTCTGGCTTTGCTGTTTATTAACAATGATGCTGGTTTACATGACACTTTTATGTAGAAGTAGGAGGCTATTTGGAATTTTAAAATGTGAATTATAGTTCCATTGTACTTCTACTGAATTATGAGCCAGGGAATTATTTAATATTATTGGATCTGTTCACTCAGAAGCTGATTATGTGTTCTCTTTGGTGTGTTAATACAGTATGGGATTTCTTGTATCTGCAGGATAACTTAAATGTCATTCTGAGAATTCTTTTTCAGGTAAATTGCATATTTCACGTTAGTTTGGTAGAAAAAATCCTGACATGAAGATAATGTTATTGACACTAAAAAAAACAAGGGATTATTATAATTTCCTAAATTATTCTCAGACTTTGGAAATACAATTAATATTTTGTGTTTAATTTAATTTAAGTAGCTATAATATAGGGGAAAGGTATAAGGCACATTTTTCAGAACTGAGTATGAGGAGGGATGATTATGCTTAAAAAGCAATAAAAGATCTGAGTATTAGATACAATAAAACTTGGTCACAGTCTGTAGTTTGCAACCAAGTATAGTTCAATAGAAGGACTCAGAGCTGATTTGTACATAATCTAGTAAAATGCCATTCTATTCATCTTTGCCTTGTGCTGTGTTCCCAATGTTACACACATATAGCATTGTTCTCATTCTGATTTATTTTGCTCTTTTTATACAAACCTACATTGATGGTGATAACTACAATCATGATCGGTATTACTATACCTGGAGTTTTTACTGTGTACCAGAGATTATGCTTAGCTCTTTATATACATAATTTCATTTTATACTCAAACCAAGCCAATGCAATAGACATCATCAGAGTAGTTAATTGGATTAGCTTTAGAATCAGATGCATATGCTGTATTTTCTGCTCTACCAGTCAATAATGAGCTTTGTGATCTTATTTTCTACCTCTATATGTATTAGTTATCAATAACATGATAGCGATAACATGTACTCTTAAGACTCTGGTGAGGATTAAGTGAGTGCTTTGCACATGATAAGCAATTCATAATTTTTTAAAGATTTTATTTATTTATTCATGAGAAACAGAGAGACAGAGAGAAGCAGAGGGAGAAACAGGCTCCCAAGGAGCAGGGAGCCCGACGCGGGACTCGATCCCAGGACCCTGGGATCATGACCTGAGCCGAGGGCAGACGCTTAACAATCTGCGTCACCCAGGCGCCCAGCAATTCATAAATTATAGTTGTTGTTAATTAGCCCCATTTTACAGTTGGGAAAACTAAAGCTTAAATGTATAAAGCAATTTGTCAATATCATATAGCTGCTAAATAGGTTACACAGGATTTAGATCCAGGTCTTCTTTCTGACATCAGAATCACACTTTCAAATACTATGGCTGTACTGTCTAATATCTCTAATATAATTGTATCAATTATTTTCAATATTTACAATTTTAACATTTAATATATTATCCATGTAGAAACCTAAACTCTCCATATAAAGAGGCTGAGTGTTTTACCTGAATATGACTAAATGGGGGGGTATGAGGCTTTACATTGGGTACAGTAAATATTAACCAATATTGTATGTAAATAGATTCAGAAGGTATGATCTTCATATTTTAAGAAATGCCCCTTTGCTAGCACATACTAAATATTTCTTTTTAGAAAGAAGAAATAACCTTATGAACAGATGTATGTATTCCTGTGTATAAATTGAAGAATTAATACAAATTAGCAATTGCAAATTATGGGATGGAAGAAGCATGACAATTGATATTGATAAGGAAATAGAACTAATAATTACTGATAGAGTACTGTGATTCTACATGTTCGTTCTTATATTAATTATCAAATGACCCCATAAGTCATTATTATTCCCATTTTAGAAGTAATAAAATTGATATTCATCAATGTTGGGGATCTTGCTCAACATCATAGTAATGGAACAAAAGATTAATATAGACCAGAAAATAAAGACTATTTTAGTTAGAAATATAAATGTCTGTTACAATTAAACTTGAAGATCATCTAGAATGATATTCTAACATCTGGTGACAGTTTTAAATAAACATCTTCAAACTGCATTGTCTGGTGTTTGGGCTAATGCCATTCTCAGCACCAAACCAGTGATTAGCTCTGTTTTAGTATTACTCAGTGACCCAGTTCTTTGTTTCAATATGCATTTCACTTATTTTAATGTTCAATTCTTATATATTTATCACATTTTGATCATGTTTTTAAAGCAAAATTTGTTCCATTTGGTTAACTTGATCTATTTTAGGGATTGGTTAATAAATTACTAAAGACAAAATGAAAACTACTAAGATAGGGCGTCTGGGTAGCTCAGTTGGTTAAGGGACTGCCTTCGGCTCAGGTCATGATCCTGGAGTCCCGGGATCGAGTCCCACATCGGGCTTCCTGCTCAGCAGGGAGTCTGCTTCTCCCTCTGACCCTCTTCCCTCTTGTGCTTTCTATCTCTCATTCTCTCTCTCTCTGAAATAAATAAATAAAATCTTAAAAAAGAAAGAAAAGAAAACTACTAAGATAGAATCAGTCAAAGCTGGTCTTGGCCAAAGTCACTAAATAATAGAAACAGGCCAGGTAGATACATTTGTGCTGGAGAAACCCCATAGGTGAAGCATGATAATATTAGAAGGAGTTTGGGGGTATGGGAGCATTGTCTCCAACTTGTCAGTGGAAAAGTCATTTGGCAGAAGGTACAGGTCAGTTAGCTGCCCCTGAGAATCTCCCTTGGAAACCAGTCCAATTTGCTCTGGTTGAAAGATGAAATAAAGAAAGTACTGGACTACAGAAAAAAGTTTATTCTGTTAAATACATTCCTTCAGTTTTCGGAGACAATGTCCATTTTATCCTGAGGACAAAACTATTATTGAAAGAAATGAGGATGTTCGTAGCAGCAATGTCCGCAATAGCCAAACTGTGGAAGGAGCTGAGATGTCCTTCAAAAGATGAATGGATAAAGAAGATGTGGTCCATATATACAATGGAATATTACTCAGCCATCAGAAAGGAGGAATACCCACCATTTGTATCAACATGGATAGAACTAAGGGGATTATGCTAAGTGAAATAAGTCAAGCAGAGAAAGACAATATCATATGGTTTCACTCATATGTGGAACATAAGGAATAGCAGAGAGGACCCTAGGGGAAGGGAGGGAAAACGGATTGGGAAGAACTCAGAGAGGGAGACAAACCATGAGTGACTCTGGACTCTGGGAAACAAACTGAGGGTTGAGGAGGGGAGAGGAGTGTGGGGACAGATATTAAGGAGGGCATATGTTGTGATGAGCACTGGTGTTATACAGAACTAATGAATCGTGAACATCAAATATGTTGGCTAACTCAACACATTAAAAAATAAAATGAAAAATAAAATAAATAATAAAATATTTTTAAAAAGAAAAAAAATGAGGATGGAAAAGATTAGCTAGGCGGGTAATCAAAACATTAAGTTCACCTCATATTATTTTCTCTAAAGTAGAGATAACAATATACTTCGTTGTAACCTTCTCTGGAGCTTCCTGGGTAAAATCTGATACCAGCCCATGACAAGGGCATGACAAAAATAAAGAGGCAGGCCACAAAAGATTAGTAAATGGCTGGTTTAATAAGCGAGGGAACTTACACAGGAGGCTTGTCTTGGATGGCCACAAGAAGAGAATATCTCTACAGCCTCCCACCAGACCTCAAAAGTTTAAATAGAGGTCTTAACTGAGTTCAGTCACTCATACCATCCAGATGGTCTCAACAATACATCACTGTCTTAAGGTTATGTCCTTGGGGAAGCTTCTGCAAGTGGGGGAAAACAAGTGGAGTGCATATTCCAAGGACAGGGGAGGGTGTCAGGAGCCTTTGATTGCCAGGGTCCAACTCAGGGCTCAACTGGCAGTCATGTCTTCTCAAAGATTTCCCCTAACAAATATATTCATCAGAGGATTGTCCCAGAGATTAATTCAGATTACATATAAACTACTCTGTAGCACATAACACAAATGGCAATTTCATTTTTTCTCCTTCTCAAACCCCTCTACACAGAAACAAAATAAAAGCCTCCATTTATGGATTAAGTTAGCTGTATCAAGTTTCCTTCAAGGAATATCGGTTGAACCACAATTTTAAGCATTCTTGTCTTTTGTGATCTGCTGCTTTTACTAATATCTCTTTGCAGAGCCAGGATTCTTGACAGGAACTATGTGTATGCTTTGGGACTAAGAGATTCCAAATTAAAATGTAAATCTCCTTTTCAATAAAACTTGCAATTTCTGCAGGCAATAAGCAAGCTAATGGCATGCTGACTTTATCCAGTATGGTTCAATTTATTGTGTTGCCCACAGATAGTCCTTACCTTGAGGCAACTGGGATCCATTCCCACAAATGAAATGCCTGAGCTGAAGCCTAGGAGAGTGGGGAGAAAGACGACAGGGAATCTTATTTTCTTCTCTATTTCTTTTTTTTTTTTAATTCGAAGTCAGCTGCAAGTGAGTGGATGTAGACTTCAGAGATAACCCACTGACTAAGAAACTTCAGGACCTTCACTGAGGCCATCATTTGGAATAGAGATGACCTGTATTATCAATTAAATAATAAGACAAGGTAGAAAGCTACACATCTTGATATTATAAATTGTAAATATGGTCAAATGTTTGCAAGACAGAGGGTAACGTCTAATTAATTTTAAAGGTTGTCAGTATTTGTTTTTGTTTTGAATGTGGTGTAAAATTTCTGATCCCAAGAATCATAAAAGTACACATTATATAGTTTTTTCTTTTCTTTCTGTGCCTTACATTCTCTTATTAAACCATTTCTATTCTTACAAATCTCAAAACTATTTTTTCAAGAATCTACACTCCAACTTTTTTATTTTTTTTATTTTTTGTGTTTTCTATTTTTGAGAGAGAGAGAGAAAGACTGTGCGGGTGTGTGTGTGGGGTGGGTGGGTAGAGGGAGAGGGACAGGAGAGAATTTTAAGTAGGCTCCACCATGAGTGAGGAGCTTGATGCAGGGCTCCATCTCACGATACTGAGATCATGACCTGAGCCGAAATCAAGAGTTGAACACTTAACCAACTGAGTCACCCAGGCACCCCTAACATTTTTTTTGAAGATTTTACTTATTTGAGAAAGAGAGAGAGAGCACAAGCCGGGGGAGTAGGAAAGGGAGAAGCAGGCTCCCCGCTGAGCAGGGAGCCTGACACAGGGCTCCAACCCAGGATATTGGGATCGTGACCTGAGCCAAAAGTAGACATTTAACCAACTGAGCCACCCAGGCACCCTGTCCCTAACTTCCTATTTTTGTATTCACATTATTTTACCAAACCCATGAAATTTGACTTGTGTTTCACTGTAGTGTGACATATTTTACATCAATATTCTTTTACTATCAATATTATTTTCTAAGTAATTCATTTAACATATGAATTAATTAGGTGTTTACCATGCTGGGCATGATAAACACAAATATGATTGAAACATTAGGTCCTACTGTGTAGACTCATAGTTTAGAGCATCACAATTCAGTAGAAATATATTAAAAGTCACATAAGTAATTTTAAATTTCCCAGGGGTAACTTTTAAAAAGTAAAATAAAATAGTTAAATCAATTTAAGTTATATATTACTATATGCAAAATATTATTCAGAAGGTAATCAGTATAAGAATTTACTAATGAGATATTTTATATTCCTTTTTTCATACATCTCAATTTGCACTACACACATTTCAAGTGCTCAAAAGTAATGTGATTAGTGGCTACTATATTGGTCAGTGTAGGTCCAAAAGGTCAATAAAGATATATGTAAATGACATTAAATGTACTTTGAAGGAGTTATTTTGAGGAACACTAGTGGTATATTATATAGAAGATTTTGAAACTAGTCTATGGTGGAGAGATCCTTCAGTAGAATGAACATGGCTTATAAAAATGTTTTCTTACATAACACGGAAGCAAGATGGCCAGTAATTAAATGGAATTAGCTTTTAATTATTTTAATTTATTTCCACAGCAGCAAATGCAGAAATGCTGAGTCAGTAAAATGGGTTAAACTACAGTTGAAAAACCCTGGCTTGTTTCAGAAACTTAACTATGGAGGAGTAAAACAGGCATACTCAGGAGTCACCATAAAAAGAGAAAATTTGGTTTAACAGACTCTTAGGTGCTTGGGAAAATAAATCATCTTTAGTAGCCTATTTCCCTTGAGAGAAACCTCTGGATGAAAATGAAATTGAGCCCTACACATGTTCATACTCTATGGTTCCAAGATTCTGTATATTTCCTAAGGAGATAATCTGACATATAAAGCTCAAGAAATTACTGAAATATTGGAGATTGTTGTCAATTCTAATTTTTATACATCAATGTGTAAATATTTTAATGTTAACTTTTTCAGAATTACTACCTTTATCCAGTTGAAAAATTGTCTTTGACAAATATTTTTATAGGGTAACATTTGCAAAATAAGTTGTCTATGTATGATTTTTCTGAATGTTCACTAGATGGTTCAAAATCATAGCACTTAAATTTCACACAATTCTGTTATAGATTATGAATTTATCCAATAAAATCAGATTTGTTTCAACATCAGTAAAAGTGATATTTTGGAACAGATCATTCTTTTTGTGAGGAAAAATGTATTTAGTACATAATTGATTATTAAACTTACTCTTTTATTTTTTTAAATTCATTGCTTCCAAAACAGCAGGATTTTTTTTAATAAATGCAACAATATATAGAATGAAATAAGAATTACAGATTTATTTCAGTGGCAAATTCCCCATGACACAAATGAAACTTAAGCTTCAAGTTTCTTCAATTGCACCAAATTCATCGAATGTCCTGGAAATAGTTCTAGTAACATATTTACGATTTTTTTTTAATTGCAAAAGTAGGGTGTTTTAACCACCATATGTTAAAATCTATCTTTGTTTTGATTCTTACTTCTTTTACCAGTTTTTTCCTCTTGGGAGATGCTAGAGAAGCTACATACTTTTCTGGAACCAGCAGAATTTTCACTGCAAGCACATTTAGTTAAGGTGTACTGAGCTCTATTCATATTACTTGGAGTCTCTTTTGTGTATATTTAGTTATTATATATTTTCATGGTGTAGGAATAAAATTATAGAAACTCTGCTGCACACTATTCAGACACACCTGATGTCATGCCATGAAAGTAAGTGCCAAAGGCCATGTTCCAACACAAGCAGGACCTGCAGAGCCAAGCAACATGATAATGTGAGGAGTGGAGAAACAAGATTTGACAAGTAAAGAAATGGAAACTAGTTTATGAAAAAATCTTCCAATCATCAGATGTAGAAAATTCTAAGTGGAGGATTCAGATTTCATTGATGTTACTCATAATGGAAATTCTCTCCAATCAAGACTATAGGAATATACACTTAATATAAAAGTATGCAGCAATAAATGTCACACACACACACACACACACACACACACACACACACACACACAAAGCCTAACACGACTGTGAGAAAAAAACAGAAGGGACTCTATAAACAGCAAGCCTGTCTGTGCATACAGTCTCATGAATTTTTCATCTCAACACATCAGATCATGCCTTAGTATATCTAATGCATCCTTTGTGATGCAGACTGCCTATTCCAGAAAAACAATTTGCCAAAATGCCACCATGTATTATAATATGGTTTGAAGAAAGAAGTACTCCAATGACAAATCTCCTACATGTATTTGTCAAGAAGTTAATGTAGGTAGCGTAAGATTAATTGATTAAAAATTTATGCAGCCCAGGACAACATAGTAGCAACTTAAAAATGTATTTGAATTATTCTATTCTATTCTAGTGTATTCTATAATTTGAGGTTAACTTTGTATGTTCATTTGTGTGTTCAACATTATTTCAACCTTTCAACAATAATCATCTATTGGAAGGTTGTGATATTGCATCATTCAGTCATAATTTTTGAAAGTTCACTGTTATATAATTTTTATAATGTGTACCTATTGATATGATTGTGTACAGGAAGGATATGAAAAGAGATACTTTTGTTGAAGCAGGCCATAGGTGGTCAGGCTCAAATCAAAGGACTATGGAGGATTTTCTACCAGGAGGGGAGAACCCAGACAGAGGGAAATCTGTGGCCAGGGAATTTATAAGTTCAGGCCAAAAGGTAACTGTATTTCATCTATTAGACCTGAATTTAAGGCAAATTCAGTTCTTCATTGGGAACAAAAGTAGAAAAATAAGGATAAGTGCTAACCTGGAGCGTCTGATGGATTTTGTAATCAGTAAGACAAGAACAGAGTCCTGGGAAAATGACTCTGGGAAAAGAAGTTACTATCAACCCACAGACAACCTTCACTCTTGTAACATGTAACATGCATTATTTTGTTTAATACACACACACACACACATATACATGTAGCATATTACTACATCCATTTTACCATTTTATAAATTAAATTCATATAAACAAAAGTTTAAGTACCATGTATAAGACCTGAAAGTAAATAGTTTCATTGAAAAAAGATTTACTGTATGTCATGTTAGATACCGTATTAGGTACTAATTACTCTAAGGATAGTAATGCATATTCACTGCCTTTAAGAGTTTAAAGTCCATGGGGGAACACTGTCTAGAAGATATAACTACACATGGAACTAAGGAGAAAGTAGGTTCTTGAGGAGCTCAGGATAGCTAATAAATAAATCTTGATTGTTGGAATAGTCAGGAAAGGGTTCTTATAGGAAGTGATTTGAACCTGGATTTTTTGTGAAAACTACTATTACAAAATACAATACATATATCTTTTTACCCCCCAAAGCAGGATTTTTGTCAACATGGTATGGTAGATAATCTTAGCACTCACACCAATATTTGTATTCTGCTTTTTTTCTGGAAATACGGAAGAGTTATACTTCTAATTCCCCCTAAGTCGGGCATAGATATGTGGCTTTATTTAAGCAAGGAAATGTGAAAAGAAATGTGTCACATTTGGAATAAAATATTCAAAACATTTGAAAGCTGGAGTGTGATTCTCTGTGATCTATTTTCCTACTATTACAAATGAGGAATCTCATGATTCTTCAGTAGAGACAAAAGATAGCGGACCTTTGGTTAACCTGGATCCTTAGATGTGTGAAGTGGAAATGGACCTCCATCAGCCCACCTGCACATGTTGTAAGAACAAGATATAAACCTTTGTCATTGTAAGCCACAGAACTTTTAGAGTTGGTAGATTCTTCTGCATAAACTAGCCTATTATGGCTGATTCACATGGTTTTCTCCTCTCTCTTTCCATTTCTAGTTTTTTTTACAATCATATAAATAGGTACACATTATAAAAATTATATAACAGTGAACTTTCAAAAATTATGACTTAATGATGCAATATTACAACCTTCTCATAGATGATTATTGTTGAAAGGTTGAAATAAAATTTGGGGAAAGTTTCTGGGGCACCTGGGTGGCTCAGTCGGCTAAGCATCTGCTTTCAGCTCAGGTCATGATCCCAGGGACCTGGGACTGAGCCCTATGTTCGGCTCCCTGCTCAATGGGAAGTCTGCTTCTCCCTCTGCCCCTCCCCCCCACTTGTGGGAGCTGTCTCTCTCTCTCTCTCTCTCTCTCTCTCTCTCTCTCTCTCTGCTCTGTCTGAAATAAACAAATAAAAAATCTCTAAATAAAATAAAATAAAATTTGGGGAAAGTTTCATTCTCCTTTCCATGTTAAATATACCCCCCTCATTCCAGTTATTGTCTTGTTTGCTCTACTCAGATGACTATAACTTATAATCATACCAGGTTATGTTTTCACTGAACACAATATTTCAGGAATGTGGTGGCCTGCTGGAGTGTGTTATGGCTCAAATTGTGTCTCCCACAAAAGCTATGTTGGAGTGTTAAAACTTAGTACCTCCGAATGTGACCTTATTTGGAAACAAGGTCTTTACAGGGGTGGGCCTTAATCCAATATGATTGGCATCCTTATTAAAAGGGAAAATGTGAACAAAGAGATAGACATCTACAGAGGAAATACAATGTGAAGACATAAGAGGGATGCCTTCTACAAGCCAAAGAATGCCTAAAGCTATCAGAAGCTAGGAGAGGGGCATGAAATAGTTTGTTCCTCACAGCCCTCAGAAAGAACGAGCCCTGCTGACACCCTAGTCAAGGATTTCTAGCCTCCAGAACTGTGAGACACTTACTTTCTGTTGTTTAAGTCATCCCGTCTGTGCTGCTTTGTTACCGCCACCCTCCCTTGGAAAGTAATATGTGTTCAGAGAAAATATCCTCAACCCTCTTGTCTGCATAATTTTCAATCTCTTAAGTTTGAGTTAGCATCTGTTTTATTTTACTATCTGTTGGAAATTCTTTTACTAACTTCTAAGTATGAAAGAAGAGAAGTTACAAATTATTACCTTGGAATTCACTTTAAATCTTAGCAATTAATGTTATGTGTAAATCATAATACAACTTTAAGCTAAAGTAGTCTGTCTAAAAAAGATTATTACTGTTTTAAGAAATAATGCTATACTATGGAACTAATAAAACTTTTAAAATAAATACTGAATATGGGTTGTGAGTCAGTACATAACTCCTTTATGAATTATGTCACCAGATTACTTTACATAGGATACATTTTTTAAGGCTTGAACAGTACAAATAACTGATTTTCAATGATGCTATATATCTTTTCTATGCCTGATTAGCTGCTTACATTATTTATAGCTCTAAGTTTGTGATGGAAACATAGGTTAAGAGTCATGAATCTTTATGCCTTAGTTGACAAGGCAACTAATATATCACTAAGCCTTCCCATTCTTGTTAAACTTACCTGTAAACCAGTAGTGTCAGTCCTGAATTATTTTTGATATTGATTCTATTGATGAACTGCAAAGGTTAAAATTAAAGTGTGATTTATGCTGTGATCAAGAGCATGGTGTTAGAGCACCAAGTGATCTGTGCAGATTATAACCATAAATATACTTCAGATTCTGCTTTACAGCTCTGCTATGAAGCTCTACGTTCCCTTTCTTCCTCCCTCAAGGAGATTCCTTAGGATAAGAGTGCTGATAAAAATCAGTGTCTTAGATCCTGATGACTTTGTGAACAAAGCACCTGTTTTTCCCCCACTTTGTTGCTGCATTCAGCTGGAATTTTAGGACTTTGATCGGATGAATTTCAACAATATGATCTGTGCTCTATTACTTGTAGGCAAGTATTACAGATCAGAAAATCACTCACTGTTTTTCCCGGTAGTTGAGAAGAGTTTGATATCTCTCTTAGTTAAGGGAATATGTGAGTCACTGAAAGCTTTATTTTTCCACATCTCTAGGCTCGATTTGAAGGCTAGCATATCAATTCTTTCTAGCTTATCTCGTTTAAGCAGACAAGTTTCAATGATAGCAAGATGTCAAGAGACATGTTGGCAAAGATGAATTCAAATATGAAAAATAACGATAAACCCACTGGGCCAAGATGGCAGAATATCAAAGGTTGTGTATTAAGTTGGAATTTCTATTGGATTATCTTAAATGTAAATGAGTAAATATCATCAAGCCTGAGGATGCTTGCAGCAGAAGTCTCTGGAATCCCATTACTTCTTCCCAAATATTAGATATGACCTAACTAGCCCATGGGATTGTATTAACAGCCTAATCATTAAATCTCACCAACAGATGAAAGAAATGAGGCTCTCCCTTCAATTATCTTTTCTGCTTTTTGATCTTGAAGCAGAAGTCAATGAGCAGCATTTCTCTTGGATTAAGTGCTTAATTTGTGTCTATTTACAGGCACTATTTGATCAAAATTTTAAGTTTAAAAAGAGTCACTCTGGATCTATTCATGTTTTGTGTATATGAAAATGTACATGTAAATAAATTTTAATGGTTATAATAAAATCACATGATATAATGGGTCTCCTAATATGTAAGTGGTCAGTTGCTGTGTATAAAAATGATTTGAAATTGAATTATTTTCAATTTGGGGTTTAAATATATATGTAACATTAAGAATCCTTTCACAGAGTAGAGTCCTGTCAAAGTTTAACAAATTTTCGGGGCACCGGGGTGGCTCAATTGGTTGAGCAGGTGACTCTTCATTTTGGCTCAGGTCATAATCTCATGGGTCCTGGGACAAAGCTCTGTGTTAGGTTCCATGCTCAGTTGGGAGTCTGCTTGAAAGAGTCTTTCCCTCTACTCCGCCCCCCCCCCCACTCTCACACACACTCTCTCTTCCTCTCTCTAAAATAAATAAATCTTTAAAAAAAATTTTAAATAAAGTTTAACAAACTTTCAACAATATGGAAATACACTTTTTTTCTGACAGATATTAAAATTTGTTAAATGCAAATAAATTCTGTGTGGAAAAGAGTGATAAAAATATTTTTATTCTAAAATATATAGCATTTCAATGACCAATTGTTCGAATTTGTATTTAATAGGGACTTAAAAGGGAGAAGACATTCTTAGGAAGGGAAACCTCATGGGAATATAGTTTTTTCTTCTAGGCCTTGAAGGGGGTAATGTATGCTTGATTTCTTGAAGTAAACAAATTTCCATTTTCCAATAAATGCATAAAACTCAATTTATGACTATATAACAATTGTAGTATTACTCATGCAAAATTTACATTTAGGAGTTTTAACATTATTGTTTTGTGTGATAAAATATTTAAAACTAAATATTTAAAAAAATTTCCATGTTCATTTCAATTGTCAATCATTTCCCTTATATTTTCTTATAGGAATGAAGTTATATACAGACAAATAAAGTAGTTCTTTATCATTTGTTTGCTATTATATACCCTAATACATACTCATCTCAGTAGCAATGACTTACTAAGCAATGCCAATCAAACCAATAATGTGGGTTGTCAGGGCACATCCTCTCCTTTCCTGACAGAATGGACATATGTTTTCTAGATAAGTCCCATACTGCCTACCCTCCTTCCTCACTGGAAATCACTGGTCTATGAAACAGATATATTTATGTGTGTGAATATACACATATATAAGCTTTAGTGTAAAATAAAATGACTACTTTTTCAAAATGTGTTATATTTAAAATGTGTTATAATTTTTGAAGGAAAAGTTGTTTCCTTATATTACAGATATTTCAGTGAAGTTATTTAATTTTAACATCAACATTTATTAATTTTTAAATATTTCCCTAGCTGCTAGAGATATAAACATAAAAAAGACACTACCCCTTTCCTTTTATTTAAGAGATAGTATGGATCACCGAATTTTCAATTTGCTTTTCTATTTTTCCAAGTCTCTCTTACAGTCAGGTTGGGGACCATATGATTAATTTTATACAATGAGCCTTGAGCATAAGTGATATGTGCCACTTTTATTTCAAATACTTAACCGTTCTTGTCAGTTCTGTGTGCTCTACTTCAACTGCCAGAGTGACAAGCAGGATCATGTGCTAAGGTGATACTGAGTCATAAGATTGAAGTGGTCTGAAAACTTGAGTCACTACCTGAAAGTGAAGTGCCCTGAAGAGACTTCAGGCCCTGTGTCAAGCCACTGAAATAGTGTACTTGTTATTGCAGCATAGCTTATCATTCCATTCTAATGGATAAGATCCAAATTACTTTAATTACAAAAAACAGAAACCCAAATGGAATTAACATAAGCAAAATACATGAAAAGTATTGTAATGATACTGAGTTACCTCATCTGAATGGTGTATCATCTCAATTAGTAAATGTAAGGAAACAGACAGACTTACAGAGAACTGGAAACAGTATTTTAGACACCTCTAGGAAGAGTTTGATCTCTAATCTCTGCTACATCCTATAGTGATACTATTCATTTCCTGGCCAACGGGCTATCTTCACATGGAAGTAAATATGGTTCTGGGACCTCCAAAATCCTAAACATGCAGTGTCTGTCACTGAAATATTCTCCTTTCCTTAGCAAAAAAAAAAAAAATCACCCCCAGTAGAACCTGATATAAAGAAATAAATATATATATATACACACACATACACATATATATATCCAAAAGAAGACACTGTTTTGGTTACTTTTGTTCAGTTGAACATGCTGAGACAAATCAATTTGAATCACTTGAGTGGAGTTCAGTTTGAGTCACAAAACAAACTTTGATAAGGAAGTTATGGCAGTTATAAGGACTATGATGGTTCACATTTGAATTCCTTGTTTGAAGTGATAAGGTGGAGCTTCACCAAGAAAAAAATAGTTATGTCTAGGAGTAGGAGTGGTTGGTATTTTTAAAATGTGCATAATTGAATAAATAATTTTAAATTTATCAAAATCTAATTTTTATGGTTTGTCCATTCTACAAATATTTATGGAGATTCTATTATATGCTAGATACTGTTGTGGGTATTGAGCATAAAGTAATACACAAAACAAATAAGGTCTATACCTTCATTGTGTTTACTTTTTTTAAAGATTTATTTATTTATTTGAGAGAGACCATGCGAGTGGGGGAGGAGGAGCAGAGGGAGAGAAGTAGACTCCCTGCTGAGTGAGGAGCCCCACCCTGGGCTCAGTCTCAGGACCCTGAGATCATGACCTGAGCTGAAACCGAGTCTGAAACTTAACTGACTGAGCCACCCAAGGGCCCCTCCCTCATTGTGTTTATATTCCAAATTCTTGTCTTGAATTTTCCTTTGGAATTAAATACGAAGGAAAAAAGAATAATCAAGATATGGTCAGTTCCCATGGTACTGAAAATAATCTTTAGATAATTAATATTTAAATAAAACTATTATGTAAATGAAAATAAGTGTGCTCTATCAAATATCTGTGCTTCTAAGCATTAAGAAAAAGAACCAGGCAAATAATCCAAGCATTGAGAATAAGTGGAAGTGTGAGCGTTAAGATTTAACATAGCTTCTCAATGTATAGTAATTTTAGTACATTTATAAGTTAGGTTTCTGTCAGGAAAGCAGAGTTACTATGAGTAAGATGAGTACTGGTGATGTATTATGACAGTTGTACCTTACACAGATGTGGGAAGACCTGGTGGAGGACATGTAGGAGGGTCAGGAAAAGTTAACAACTACCTGACTGAAGCACTGGAGTTGGTAGACAGGTAAGACTCTCAGGGAAATCAGAGACAGTTGTTTCTTGCCCCTCCAGGGAATCTACAAAAGGGAGCTTGTAGAAAGATCTATGGGAAGCTGTTGGCTCTGTATACCTACTGCCTCTGTGGATCTGCATTCAAGTGTCCAGCGATAAACCTGGGGACACTGTTGTAGAACAGATTCAATAATTGAAAAGACAACAATTGGAAATACATGAAATAGTGTGACCTGCCAGGTACTTCTGTGGGTCTGTCACCATATCTGGCTATGATAACCTTCCAATAATAATGGCTGTTACTTCATTTCACCATCAGAATCTTCTGTGTTTACTTTGGTCAATTATAACTCAGAAACATACAGGGAAACAGATTTTGGGAAACACTGTTCTTGGTTGTGTCTGTTGATATAGAAAAATAAGACAGAGTAAGGAATTAGAGTAGTATTAGATTTCCCATAATAGCAATTAATGGAAAATACCTGATTAAATAAAATATAGTACATTGAAGTGTCTCCAAAATGTCCTCCATTTTATTGAGAACTGTAATTTCATTTTATTTAAAAATGGATTAAACTGAACTTCAAATGTATATAAAATGTTTACATAAAATAGTTCAAATAATATTTGTATATTTAATCCTGTTATTGAGGTTTCATTATTGAACATCTGAGTAAGTTATGTGTTACTGACACTTTGGAATCATCAATGTATCTGGGATTTCCCTTCTGACTGCTCATTTAGGAAATTACTTTAGGCAGAGCACATCTTAGGCTTTGATATCAGAAATCCGAATCATATTTGTTTAAATACAAAGGAGGGTTATTAATTTACAAGATGAAGAGTTCAAAAGGAAGCCTTCAGGTACAGATAGATAAAAGTACCTACATGTATCAGAAGGCTGCTTTTCTCTTTCGGTGCTCCAATGTTCTCTGGGTTGGTTTCATTATTAGCCAACCTCTATTCATATGATAGACTAAATAAATTGGTCAAGAGCTCTTCAAACATTTCATTCTAACATCAACCACTTGGAGTATCTTTCTCCCCATGGTTCAAATGAAACTTTAAGTGATGGTGCTCATTAGCTTACCTTGCCGTATTCCAATCTCCAAAACAATCACTGTGGATGGGGATGCAGTAATTATTAGCCTGGCCTAAATCATATGCCCATTTCTACAGAGGTAGGAAAGATTCATTCACATGCAAGCATCTTAAATGGGTTACTAAAAAGAAATAGAGCTGATATTGCTAGAACTAAGAGGAATGGATTGTGGAAAGATGTTATGGGTTGAATTTTGTCCCTTCCAAAATAAATGCATTGAAGTCCTGAGAATGTGTCTTTATTTGGGAATAGAATCATTGCAGATGTGAATAAAGTTAAGATGAGATAATTAGGTTGGGCATTAATCTATTATGACTGGAGTTCATATATTTTTTTTAATTACTTTATTTATTTGAAAGAGAAAGCATGAGCAAGGGGAGGGGCAGAGGGAGAGGGACAAGCAGACTCCTCACTGAGCAGGAGCCCAACACAGGGCTCGATCCCACAACCCTGGGATCATGACCTGAGCCGAAGGCAGACTCTTAACTGACCAAGCCACCCAGGCACCACTGGATTGGAGTACTTTTAAAAAGAGAAAATTATGACATGAAGATATTGATACAAGAGGAGTGTCATGTGATGATAAACTTACAGAGTAGGCTGATTCTTCTACAGGCTAAGCCAAGGAGTGCCAAAGATTCCCGGAAAACCACAAAAAGCCAGGTGAGAGGCATGGAACAGATTATCTTTCATAGGTCTTGGAAGGAACCAACTACTGCTTACAACTTTATCTTCAATTTCTGGCTTCCATGTCTTTGAGACAATAAATTTCTGTTGTTTAAGCCATCCAATTGGTCATACTTTGTTACGGCAGCCTTAGCAAACTAATTCAGAAGGCAAAACCAATAATGGTCGGTTACATAGCTATTCTAGATGAGCATTCTTAGATATATGCTGGTATTTACCATGATATGCCAAGAGTCTAAGACCTTTTTTAGGCATTTTTTTAACTTTTAAATTCCAAATTGAGATACTAAAAGTTCAAATCTATTTTCCTGGTAACCTACAACTGTTGATCCCCATCGATAGAAGTCTTTGTGTCTTATTGATATTATCATGCCCCCCAGAGTGTAATAGAATTCCTTGCATGACAAAATAGGTGTTAAGTAAGTATTTATTGGTTTAAAGAACTATAATTATAGTATTTACAGTAAGAATCTACTAACATTAGATTTAGTGTAATGTATTAGGCACTGGATTAGTTACTATCATGGAAAGAAGCAAAGGACACAAAACTTTACTTTGAGAAGTATATTAGTTTCCTACTGCTGTTACAACAAATTACTACAAATCTAGTGACTTTAAAACTATATAAATTTATTTTACATTATAATTCTTTAAGTTAGAAATCTAACATGGGTCTCAATTGGCTAAGTTCAAGGTATTGGCAGAGCTGCATTCCTTTCTGGAGGATCCAGGGAAGGTCCATTTCCTTGTTTTTTCCAGCTTCTAGTAGTTACCCACATTCCTTGCTTCATCTTGAGCCACCTTTCTCCATTTTCAAAACAAGCAAAGTTGCATCCCTGATCATTCTTCCATAGTCATATTACCCTCTGACTCTGTTCTGCCTTCCTTTCCACATTTTAAGAACCCTTATGATTATACTTGGTTCGCTTGGATAATCCAGGATAATTTCTCAATTTTAAGGTCATCTGATTAACAACTTTAATTCCATCTGTAGCTTAACTGCCCTTTGCCATATAAGATAGTAGTCTTCACTGATTCAATGGATTAGAATATGGACATCTTTGGGTGGCCTTTATTTTACCTTCCACAAGAAGCTCACAGTCATTTTCTTGGGGTGGCATGGGAAAAGGGAGAAAGTGGAGATAAATTTATTTAAGACTTCCAGTGGAATGGTATATAGTTTTTTCCCTCTTAACTGATATAATGGATACTTAACTGAGATAGTGTGTCATAGCAGTGACTTAATTTTTCCCTTTCCCTTTAGAAGTTGTTATTACAAGACAATTAAACATTTGTGTCATAGCTTTTATACAAGGCAATGTATTCAAAATTTTCAGCACTGTCTTACTTTTTAAAGTTATTGATTAATTCTGATACTTTCAGACCATTTTTAAAAGTCATTTTGAATTCTACTCACATCCTGTAAAGTGTTAACTCCAATTCAGTATGGTATTAATACAAAGCTTAATGGTGATCTATGTTCAGGAATATGTATTTTTAGTGTTCCAAAGGTATGAAAAATCAACCAAAATATTTTCCTAATCCAAAAGAGTACTAAACTATGCAGAGTTAATTAGATGAGAGATGACAGAGAATAAAATATGGCCCACAGAGAGTAGGAAAGACAGAAACAAAATCTTTTATTTTTTTCTCCAGCATCTTTAGCAATTCAGAAAATCTGAAACTATAAAATGCCCAATGGACAGTAAGACACAGTGTTATAGTTCTTTTGCCCTCAAAGCTGAAGTTATAATGAGAAACCACACTATAGGACTTTGCAGAATCAGGGTGACCTGAAGTGCAAAATTATATAATTCCTAAATCTTCTGGTTAGAAGCCTTTTTAAAAGAGTCTAATCCTTGAGAGGTGAATAGTCAGGGTTTTCTATAAATAAATGCATTGCTATCAAGGGGTTCAAAACTAATCACAGATTCCAAAGAGTTAGAGAAGATGAATTTTGATCTAAAGTTATGGTGAAGACTGTGAGCCATTGCTTAAGACTTTGTCCATGCTTCATTCCTATTATGATGTATATTAGATCTTACCGCTTAGATTTATTATATGTAAGGAAAAAAATCTTCTTTGAAGATATTTTGGGCTAATTTCTTACTCTATATAGAGATTTTTTTCCTTAAATTCCATAATCTGATTTCTGAGCTAAAAGAAATCAATATATTCAGGTTAAAAGAGAAAAGAGCCAGTTCAACCTTTCACTTACTCTCTGAACTAAAGCTTCAGAAAACATTTTGTAAATCATAACCCTTCCACACTTTTCACACCTTATAATATCAACCTTTTATAATTCAACAGAGGTAGCTTGACTGGTGTTTATAGCTCCCTAATAATTAGGACAGCAGGATAGATTGCTTTGCCTTTGTAAGACTTTCTGGGGCTTCTTAGGGTCATGTGGAAATATTGCATTTTCTCTGTGCTATTTTTTTTTTCTTTTTACTTTTTTTGGGGGGAGGTCAGTGGGCAGAAGCTGAGTATTCACCACTGCAATGACAGTGATGTGAACAATTCTATTCTCTGAGCTTTGCCTCAGAGTCTCTATATAGATTTAGAATATAAAGTTTTTATGGGTGACAAGGACAGAGGTCATGGAGAGGAGGAATTATGATTCAATTTAGTTCCACTGATTCCCATTGATATAAAACTTCAACCAACCAATTTAATCACAATAACTGGATTTTTCTGGTTTTCACTGAATTCAAGTCCACTGCTATAGCTTTGACATGTTAATAGCTGGCAATCAAAAGATGTTCAAAGATTAATAGATTGATTCAAATTTGTTGGATGAATCTGAGGAGGAAAGAACAGATCTGGCTACATATTTGGGGTCTGGGAATACAATACATATTATTCACATATATTGAATACTTAATTTCCCACAGCTCCAAGAAAATAAAAATGGTAAGATCTAGTCTTTACACTCTACTCATTTCTATTTTAAAAAGTGTAGAATGTGGCTAAAAGTAGAATAATAACTTCTTAAATAAGGACTGAACTTTGTCAAATAAGGGTTTCAGAGTACTTCTTAAAATATATGTTATAACACAAGGAAGAAACATACATAATATGCTATAAAACCTCACTAAAATATTGTGAATGTTGCATCAAATTCCAAAACATCTAGTGTTGGCTCTGATGTCCCTTTACTATCAGAATGACTTATCTAAAGGACTCACTGGTCTTTAGTGTGTGCTTTTTAACATGCATTTCTTCATGTAACAATATCTATTAAATAGCTATTATGTAAACTTTGGAAGAACAAAGATTAAAAAAAAAGACATGGTTCTATTAGTCATTAGCTCCACATGTAAAGAAGGAGGGAATGTGTGTAGATGTAATTTCAGTACAAAGTATACATTTGATAAGTGTTACAAATGTATATATGCACATAGGGAATAATGAAGAGTGACTAAATTTGTCTGAGGCCCATAGCAACACAGAGTGGATTTAAGTCTGGCAGAGATTTTATATTGTATCTTGTTGAAGTATATGAGCATAGAAAGGGGAAAAAGATACCAGGTAAAAATAAAAGTGTATTCATTAGAGTCTAATCAGGAGACAGAAACCACATTGGTTAATCTGAACAGGAAAATAGAAAGAATTGTTAACCACTAAATGTAGCTAAAAGAGGAAAAAGAGAACTCAAAAGCATAAAAAATAGCAAATACAGAAAGCAGCTACTACCTGTAAGACTGAGGGAGAATACCTTTGCAAGGGAGGAATAAATTTGGAAAAGTGCACCACCCTGACTTCCTAACCCAACCCCAGGATGAGAGTCAGACCTCACTGGAGAGCGTGAAAAAGCAACTTGCCAATGGTGAAGAACAATGCCAGAAGGTAGGGGCTCAAGTTGGTTTGGGGAGCAGCCTCGTATGAGGCTAAGAAACTTGCTAGAGCCTGAGGGTAGACCAGAGCTGGTCCACAAGAACCAGGGCCGTGTGGCTGAGATGTTTGCTGGCCGCCTGCCGGCAGGAGTTAATCCACAGAATGAAAAGTGAGTGTCGCTGGACCTCTGGCAACTGTTGGCAGCTGTGCTGAAGGAGCAAGGCGGAATATACCTTGGACCCATTTTCTTGCTATGGCCTTGCACTGGCTTTCCTGCATCCTTTATTGACAAAGGCTTACATTGCACCAACTTGCCAAGGAAAAATTGAGTCAAGTCTCACAAAGTAGGGTAAACACAAGTGGACTGGAGCTGAGAAACAATATGACTTGTGGGATGTTGGTTTCAGATGAGCATGAAAAAACATGGAGAACTTGGAAAACATCAAACAGTTAAGCCTGGCTTGGAGAGAGCAACTTTGATAAGATGTATAGAGGGGCTGGGATAGTTGAAGCCAGATAGTCAAAGAACTATAAAACAATTCTGATCTTAAGGACAGTGATTAGGTGAGACTTGTTCTTCTGAAAGCGCTCATCATGGAGGATGAACAAAATGATTTTAAGGCTTTAAGGAATGAATCTCACCTTGAAAATGTAGTAGAATCACCTGGGAAGACATAAAATATCACAGGATTCTGTGTTCATCCTATCTCTCCTGTATCAAAATCTATAGGGTAGCACTCTTAAACCAGGAGATTCTAATGCTGATTGAACTAAGTTTTTCAACCATAGTGAAGAGATGACAATGATCTAAATCAAGGCAGCAGTAGTGAAGTTAGAATTGGAAAAACTTAATCCTGTAAAATTGTATAATTTAAATGACTTTTTTTCCCATAAGCAACTTTGTATATGAAATATACATAGAGTTGCCTCAAGGCAAAATTTCATCTTCTGTATCCTTCCTCTTTGATGCTCTGTCAACAAATAATTAAAATTCTCACCTGTCAAAATCAGTCAGGAAACGTTCTCATGTCAATCACTTGTATGTTAGTGTGAATTTAAACCAAAGCGTTTCTTTTTCCTAGATGTATTTGAATTTTGTCTCTGCCCTGGGACTACAGAATATACAACATTTTTATGAAAGGAATTCAAGTAACAGGGGGATTAGGAGAGCCAGGTAGCCCTTCTGATACCTTAAATTACACAAAGAAATGATTGTTTAATCTGGCAACATTTAAGGCTGTTTTAAGTATTATCAAAAAAATACTAATGCTCAGAACCCAAATTTTCATGATCCTGAATTAACAAGTCATCTTGTATAGGTGCATAGGCAGACAGACAGATAGACAGATAAATAGATGAACAGAGAGATCATCTTTTTCACTTTATTAGATCCATTTCATTTGTCATTTTCTCTCTGGTAAGGTGTATATAAAAGAGACAGGGTACTTTAATATACCTTATGTACCTGGATATTTGGTCATGCTGAAGCTGTTCTCCTGTGTTTAAAGAAGCAGAAGATAAAGATCCTAAAGGAAGACCAGTAGCTCATTTAATGATTATACTTAGCAAAGTTTGAGGATCTTGAAGCAGAGACTATGATATCTAAAGAATTTTTAAGTACCCTGGTAGAATAATTAACAAATCATTACTGAAACAAAACTCATATGACATTTCCTGACATTTAATTATTTTAAGGTCTAAAATAATGTGGTGCATTATGTTGACACTTAAAAAATATATTTGAAAAGGTTGCATGCTTCAGTGCAATTTATTTTAGTGTCTGAAAAATTAGTTTAATCAAAAAATGTTTCCTCCCCTTAAAATGGCCAGTGCTAGCAATTAAAATGAAAATAAAAGTCCACTTGGTTTATTTCTATGTGGAACATATTGAGCAGATCTGCTCTAGAAATTGAAAGGCTTTCAAATCTGCAGTAAATGTACTGCACTCTTGATACCACTTTATGTATTGCTCATTGGAAAATAGCTCACAAGGTTTGGAAATGTGGTTAATTAAAACAGAGACAAAGAGAAAAAGCAACTGCTCTCAAGTTGTTGTCTGGAGTTCCCAAACAGTTTCTGACTCATTCCATTAGCAAAACTGTCACAACAAAGCACTTCATTGGTAATATGCAGAACAGCATTGGAGGACCACCCGACAGGGTGAACCAAGGCAGTTTATTACAGCTTACATCTTGACCAGTTGTTAAAGTCACATCAAACCCAAATATAATTCTATCGCAGACCCATTTGTAATCATTTAAATTATTTTCCCCTTTAGCTTGATCCACAAATGGTCCAAATAATGTGCAGATATTAGGGGAAGGTGACAATGAGTGTTTAATATTTCAATGAATTCTTTGAGCTTTTCTGCTGCATCATCTTTTCAAGTCTCCAGGTCAGGAAGCCTAGATATGGTCGATGTTGATGAAAAAGAATAAGTAAAGTTTACCACCATAGTAGGTAATCTGCTTTAGATAAATAAAGGGGAATTCTGAAATTTGGTTGAAGGGAAACAAGATTAGTATTTGAGAAGTGAAGAAACATTTTGAAGATAATATTTAGTTAACCAAGAATTCAGCTCAAATGATCACAAAAGGCATCTAGTCAACACAAGAATGAGTGTGGAAAGAACTGAATGCCATTGTGCAAAGGGCTGAAGGCACACACCATTAGTGAAGATACAGGGCTTACTGGGAAAAAAATATAGACAGGCATCTAGTCAAGTAAACAAAATCCTCACTCCTAACCCTCATTATCTGACAGCTTAGGACAGACATATATGGTCAGCATTCATCATGACCATCACAGAGTGCCATATAGACAGTGTCCCTGTTTCTGTAATACTCTACCTACTTACTGGGTCAGGGGGCAGACTGCATCCATAAACCTAAAAATTACTGGCCAGAGAAGTGGATGTGTTATAAAGGGGGAAGCTCTGGAGTTCGCTGTCACAAATCAACTTGTTCTTCTGTTGACATCACCTAGACCTGCTGTGCTAAAAAGCGGAGACAATTAGTCCCCAGACTTACAGTGACTTTCTTCAAGAAACTAACTGTACTCTTCCTTTTTTCCTTTGCTGTATGTTTATTATATCACTGCTTACTTCCATCATGTTAATTTTTGCACTGGATAAGTTTATGCCAGAATCAATGTGGGGTTTTTATGCCCAATATATGCAAAGTTTTGTAGCAGGCTCTGCCTCCCACTGTCATCCTTTCTCACTTTCTTTTTTTTTTTTTTTTTCACAAGGAGATGTATTAATTACCTGTCATTCCAGAAGCTGGAAAGACTGCTCTGGTGCTAATTTATCTTTGAATCAAGTGAACATGGCAAATAAATTGATTTTACAGAATCATTCTGTTCACTAGGTCTCTTCAGCAGCATTCAAAGAACTAGAATTTAGAAGTTTGGATGGCCAGTCCTTCACATGTATTTTTAAGCGCTACGTACTGGATTATCCTCGAAACAAATATTTCCTTATTCATTCCAGTTCTTTTCTCTGTTTCTGTCTCTCTTATTACATATTTGAGTTTTATATATATTACATATATAATATATGTATATATGTAAACACCTTGTAGTATTAAATCAGATAAAAAAATAGAATCTGGTTAGAGTTTCTATAGTGTTGAACTATATAAAAATACATTTTCTGGCAGGTAAATATAATATTGTTGATATACCTTGAAGAGAAAAAGAAAAAGGAAAATAACCTTGTGTAATGTTATTTTAAAATCATCACATTGTTAAAGTGCTCATAACACTTAAGAGTATATGTTCTATAGGAAGTGTGAAATACTGTGATGATGCTATGTTCTATAACTTAAATTTTATATTATTTTGGGGAACATGTCTAGAAAAATAAATTTTGAAATATTTTATGGTTTTGATTAGTGGTTTTATTGATTTGCAGCTTACCATTCTATGCAAAATTCAATATTAACTCAATTATCTTTGGTCATTACCTAGGGATCAATTTTAAGAACCCTCTTATTCCCACTATTAAATAAAAGCAGCACTAATGATATTCTGTCAGCTTTAAATTGACTGATTTATCACATCATTACACAGCCATTCTGCATCTGCACTTTGTTTGTGGAATAATACAGCTTGAAAATAACAAATCACTATGCTCTCTACTATTGAAATTGTTAGTAGAAAGGCAACTCACACACCAAAAACAAATGATACTGCAATTTTTAGGTGCATTTGACTTATATATTAGCTATGTGTCAGTCACACTTCTAGTCATTTACAACTGCTCCATTTCTAAGATTTCACATTCTCTCTCCTCATTCTTTTTGACTACCTGCTCTGCTTTGACTATATGACAGATACACCTCTGAAATCAATCTACCTATATAAAATATCTTGTTCTGGTTGGTTCTGACCATTGACCTTATAAAAATGGATTTTATAATCACAGCTTATAAGTTGATAGTGGTTATTTATTTAGGATGTTGATGGTCAGAACAATGCAAATTCCATAAAAGTTGAGAAATTTTGACTGGTGAACTCCTAAACTTCTGACTCATGGGTTTTTAGTAAAAATTAAACAAAAATATCAAACAATTATCTATTGTAGATTCAGAGAGACACTACTTTCACTTCCTTTTAGTTTCCCAGTTTTGGAGATATATATATATATATATGTAGAGAGAGAGAGAGAGAGAGAGAGAGAGATTGAGAGAGAGAGAGAATTCCAGGGAAAAATGTAATACAAAATTGTGGAGTTTTTCTCTTTAAATGACTAAAATTATTATATCAACCATATGATTGTTTTTGGTTTTAGACCATGGCTGAAAGTATCCTAAGTATTCCATTTACCAAATCAAACTTAGATTTGGTTATATTTTGGAGACAATTACCTGTATTTTTTAATAATTAAAAATGGAAAAGAATATCCTAAAAACTTGAATTAAAAAAGAATACTGAAAAATTCAGTCATTTCACTATGGTAAATTAGCTTCATTAATTTTAAAAAAAGAATTGAATCTAGTTAGCATCCTATTCTAAATGATTTGCTCAACTTAACTGGAACAATTTCCAACTGATTTTAAGAAACCAACTGGGAATTGTTGAGTAGCTTTTAAAAATATTATGCTTTTAAGAATTCATCAATGTTAATTGTTGTTATTTAAAACATTAGTCTCAGGCTACTACTTTAATTACTAAGTATAGAATATTCTAATGGAAGCATTTACTCTTTATTTTATTAAATTTTCTCATTATCTTTTAGACATCACCCTGAGTATTTAAACATTACCTGAAAAAAATACACATTATATAAACTTGTTGTGATGGCAACAATACTAGCTGAAGTAAATTGTTCATAGAGTGTACTCACATCTTCAAGTATCAGGTAGTTCTCAACCACATTTGTTAAAATGTATCTATTTCTAGCTTTTCTTCAAAAGGAATTCTAATAAAGACAAGTTCCTATAGCAAGTATAGTTTTATATGTGTATATATATGCATACGTGAATATATACATATATTTATAATTAACATCATTAATATTAATATAATTAACTTTATTGATGGACAATATTTATAGTTGTGCTAAGAAAAAAACTGTGAACTTAAAGACAGGGTATGTATTTTCTAGTATACCATAGATTTGGAATTTGTTCTTTCAATTCATATAATCATGACACTTACCATATAATAGAGACCATCATTATAATATCACCAGTTGCTAAGAAACTACATAAATCAAATTTTGTAAATACTAATAAACATCAATATAGCTTGAGAGGAAGATAAGAGTTGTTAATCACATTAGAAAAAAATGTCAGGGAGCCTGGGTGTCTCATTCAGTTAAACGTTCAACTCTTGATTTCTGCTCAGGTCATGATCTCAGGGTTATGAGATCAAGCCTTGTGTTGGGCTTTGCCCTGGGTGTGGAGTCTGTTTGACATTCTTTCTCTTCATCTCCCTCTGCACCCCCCCACCCGCCTCACTCTCCCTCTCTCAAAAAAAAAAAAAAAAAAAGAAAAGAAAGGAAAGAAAAGAAAAGAAAACAACACCAAAATGCATGACTCTTGCCCTATCTCCAAGAAAATAGAATAGAATATACACAACGTTCCTTAAAATATCTCTGTGAGTCAATAAGGCTATATGTTAACCTGAAATAAATGATATCCTTATTGACACTTAGATTCAAAGCATAAGCAGGCCATAGAAATTATTCTAACAGCAAATAGTTTTAGTCTTACACATTTTTAATTTTCTTTGTTTCAGTCTTACTCGGTACCATTAAATTCGTCTCACTCATTCTCTTCTGCCCCACTGTCTACACATGAACACTCTACTCTTGCCTGTTGAACAACAATTTGAGTGTACTCTCCAACCTGAGGCTCCATCATGTCTCTTCCTTTATGACAGAAGGTTATGTGGATGATTACTTTTTTCCTTTTCCTTTTTCATCCCATTTATAATCATCAGCAGTCCCAAACATCTCAGAATGAGACCAGTTAGAAAGCTCAGCCACTGCATGTTTTCGGATTTTTTTCTTTTTGTCAAGGGATATGGAAAATAGCACATTTCCTTAATGTGGGACTACTGATATTGTACTGGGGATTAGGAAAAAAGATAGGCTCGGGGCGCCTGGGTGGCTCAGTCGTTAAGCGTCTGCCTTCAGCTCAGGTCATGATCCCAGGATCCTGCGATCGAGTCCCGCATCGGGCTCCCCGCTCAGCGGGAAGACTGCTTCTCCCTCTCCCACTCCTCCTGCTTGTGTTCCCTCTCTCGCTGTCTCTCTCTCTGTTGAAAAATAAATAAAATCTTAAAAAAAAGAAAAAAGGCTCACAATTTGTTTATGTGTACTCATAAACTCATGTTTGCATGAGTGTCTATATTTATGTATGTCCTTTGTATCTTGAGCTTTTGGGGAAAAGTGGGTTGAGAAGCAGCTATACAGAATACTGGCAGGAGGGGTTTGTCTTTATTTGATATATATTTTTGATATAAATTGGAGGTTTAGTTGGAAGAAATAAGTGAAACTGAAAGTATCCAAGAATACCACTCTTTGGAGGACTAAAGAACAATCTGAGTGATTAATTCTTTGTAACTTTTAATTTTATTATATTGAATGATATATTCTTGATATGTTTCCTCCAGATGTAGAAACTAGATAATAGTCTAAACACCTGTATCTTCTAAAATTTGAGTACTATTTTATTTATGTAAAGACAATTATCTAGCAATTTTCATTCTCCATCACATTTCAAAAATCGAGAATTGATTTAAAAATACAAGTATAAATTAAATGTCATAAAATTTATTCAACAAAATTTATGCATAGTACTTGGACAGAATCCTTCAGATTCTCAATAACACAGAATTTGATTTTATAAACTAAGATATTGAAATAAGAATCATAAAAAGAGGGAGGAGGGGGAAATGGGGGTGAGTAGAAGTGGGGGTGGAGGAAGGAAGAAGAAAGCCAGAACCATTAACAAAGGAACAAATTTCCCAACAGAGTTCTGAAAATTTTGAGGAAATCAATGTTTAAAAAGTAGGTGTCATGATTTATATTTAATAATCTGTTGCAAAGAAGACAGAAGAGTATACACCACAAGGTATAAAGATTTAGATATATGTTGCTAAAATAGGATTAGCTTTTTGTTTGCCACATATGCTCATTTAACTTATATTCAAAATCAACCTCTTGAGATGTTTACTTCTTAGATAAACAAGATAAATGCCACATCATATCGCTCTTAGACATTTTCCAAAGTCTTTGATTCTGGACTTTTAAGAGAATTTTACATGGTAAGATGCGTTTAGAATTTGAAGAGGAATGCCAATATTATTTGCCAAAAGAACTCTCTTGTGGAGTTCTCTAACTTCACTTTGAAAAATACTGCTCTACTGTTTATTTCTTTTTTCTGAATGCGTCTCCTTTGAGCTATTGTGTGCGAATGTCAAGGGTTACCCAAGGAGTTATTAAATCATTTAACATGCTTATTTTGTACATGCTATTGGTCATGCATGGGTCAAGTTTCTGGAAATACAAGATGAACGAGAGTTGCTGCTCCCAAGAGCTTGTATTCTGAGTGGAGGAGAAAGACAGGTAAATACTCAATTATCATACACACTAAGTATGTGCTGTACTAGCGCATGGATATGGAACTCTTAAACATAGGAAAGCATTTCACCCAGACTAGTAGATTTGGATCTGTAAAGGGTTCTCTGAGAAGTGACATAAAAGTGAATCTAAAAAGACAGGTAACCGTTAGCTATGCAGTGTACACGAGATGACGGTGTAGGGAGAGAGGAGAAGACAGTTCCCAGGCTGAGGGAATAGTGCTGACCAAGCCCTGGAAGTGAATGCATTGATCATGGAAGGTTCTTAAAAATTTAAAAAGGAGAAAAGGTGAGGCTGAAGGTGTAAGCCAGGGCCTGATCACAGAAGCCCCGTGCACCATGCTGGGACCATTAGACTTGATTGAGGGCTGTAAGGAACCAGGAAAGGTGTTTTAATAAAGGGTAATATGATGAGATTTACATTTTAGGAAAATCCAGAGGTTATGTGGAAAATATTGTAAGAGTAAGACTGAAGAAAGGGAGGTAAGGCTTGATGAGGTAGGGATCCATGCAAGAGATGAGGAGAACTTGGAAATAAAGTCTTTATGCTGTTGACATATATACTGGATTGTGAAATATATAATACAGCTATAATATGAAAATGTATATAGAATCATGATATTTTTCTACAAATACATGATATTTTTCTACAATTTTAATATGCATTTATAAAAGGAAATGTTTTATAACTCTGAAATGTTATGTTATTGGTTAACTTTAGTTTTGGGGATCTTGCACATAAAACTGGAAGAAATATGCCCAGTAGACATGTAACACAATATGATTGGGATGCCTGAGTGGCTCAGTCAGTTGAGCATCTGACTCTTAATTTCAGCTCAGGTCATGATCTCAGGGTCATGAGATTGAGCTCTGTATTCGGTTCCCTGCTCAGCAGGGAGTCTGCTTCTCTCCATCTCTCTCCCCCCTCCCTCTGTCCCCCACACCCACTCATGCTCTCTCTCTGAAATAAATCTTTTTAAAAATGCCATCCATGATTTTGTAAGTAGAATATACAATTAAAATATTGTTTCACCCAAATCAAAATTAACCTTATAAACTACATTCCCTCCATGGTAGACTTCTAATTACTTCCTTCTATAGTAATCCTACTAAGTTTTCTTTTTTTTTAACCCACACTCTCATTTTATTTTTCATTGATACCATACGAATATAAAGTTTCTAGAAGGCTACAAAATGTCTACCACTTTACCAAGAAGGCATCAAAATGTGTCACTTTGCAAAGACATGAAAACACCCGCAGGAACTGACACAAAAATAGCATTTTTAGAGTGATGAAATAATTGCACTTAACTGTCATGGATATTAAAGTTATCACACATATGTACCGCGAAAGCTAGAATACTTTTTTTTTTAACAAAGCACTTTATAAAAAAATTCTGTGCACACAAACCCTATAATTTTCGTATAACTATCATACTAAAGATAAATTCACTTTAAAGCCAACACTTAGAACATTTTTAAACAAAAAGTTACCAGTACCTAAACACAAGACATTAACAAATACAAGAATACTGTACTGCCAAGAGGTTTAACCAAATGCCTTTTGAAAGTTTCGCAAATAGTTTAAGAAAACGTGTGTGAGAATTTGCCCCCCAACCCCCATCTCTATAATCTACCGAGAGGATACTTATCACCCCGGGGGCAGGTTCCAGAGCCCCCTCCCAGCTGCAGTACAATATCAAAGTGACCTTTTGCAAGGTAAATAGAGATATTTTAAGTATAAAATGAAATTACATCATACAAATTTGGTACATTTTTATTTTTATTTAACACTTTAAAATACAATTTGAATTTCTAAAACTTTTTCAGAATAATAAAGATTTAATTTCATGCAAATTAGATACACATATCTATATTTTTATATATATTTCTTATCAATAGAACTCCTCTGAACAACACATATATCTATATATCTATATAATCAGTATCTATGTTTACTGTCATTAGAACTCATAAATAGATGTCCCCAATCATGTACAGTTTGTCTTAATTTTTGCTTTTAAAAACAATCCTACAATAAACTTCATTATATTTGAATTCATACGAGGCTTCATTTACAGGTAGTGTATAGGAAATGAAATGGTTCAATCAAATAATACATTTTTCCTTAATTTTGATATTACCAAAATTTCCTCCACTTGAACCAATTTATTCTTCAGAAGGAGGGATGGATT
This sequence comes from Callorhinus ursinus, assembly GCF_003265705.2. Taxonomy (NCBI): domain Eukaryota; kingdom Metazoa; phylum Chordata; class Mammalia; order Carnivora; family Otariidae; genus Callorhinus; species Callorhinus ursinus. The sequence continues at coordinate 88,918,627 of NW_027397063.1, read as the reverse complement.
TAAAACTTTTTTTTTTAAGATTTTATTTATTTGAGAGAGAGAGACAGAGGGTCAGAGAGGATGAGTGGATAGAGGGGAGAGGCAGAGGGAGAAGCAGGCTACCCGCTGAGCAGGGAGCCTAATGCAGGGCTGATCCCAGGACCCTGAGATCATGACCTGAGCTGAAGGCAGACACTTAACCAACTGAACCATCCAGGCACCCCAATTGGTTTTATTTTTATCTGTATACTTTTTTCACCATAAAAAGGTTTAAATTTTTATGTAGTAAGGTTTATCACTTTTTCCTTCTTATGCTTGTAAAGACATTCCCTTCCCCAACATAAGGAAATATTTACCCATATTTTCTTTTATATATTTAGTCACATATTTATGTTAAAATTTTGATCTCTCTAGAATACATTATGGTGTAGGACTGAGCTAGAAAGCAGCTTTATCTTATCTCCAAATAACTAATCATTTTCCTCTCATTGAAATGTCACTTTTAACATTATCTCTCATAATGAAATAAGAAATACATTTCTAGATGTTTTTTTCTGCTCTAGTTATTTGTCCAAATACACTGAACTATCTTACTATTCTAGGTTTATAATATGATTTGAAGTATGGGAGAATGTATTCTACCTCTTTTTTCCCCCAGATTCTGTTGCCTGGTCTTAAATGTTTAGTATTGTAGGGAATCTTTAGTTTCAAATTAAAAAAAAAAAATCTAGCTGTTATTTCAATAGGTATAATATTTAATTTAGAGATTAAAAAATTAGTTTCCATGTGAATGGAAACAATACAAATCTAGAAGGGATCCCTGGGTGGCTCAGTTGCTTAAGCATCCTACTCTTGATCTCAGCTCAGGTCTTGATCTCAGGGTTGTGAGTTCAAGCCTCCATGTGGAGCCCACTTAAAAACAAAAACAAAAACAAAAAACCTAGAAAGCAGAGGAGATAATCATATGAAAATACATCTGGAAAAAAAGGAACTAATAATTTGGAAACATAGACTACAGAAAACTTTGGATAAAAGGAGATAATGCTTAAGAAGTCCTACTGCTCATCGGTGACGCATTATGGAAGCTTTTATCTTTCATACATTCTAATTTTGCTTAATATACAGTTTCTGTTGGTTTAACTGCACCTATCCTCATAGGTCCTAAAAGATCATCCCTGTCTTTTACAACAAATGGAGTATTTTGTTGACATTCGGCTGTTGAGTTCAGACTCCTTTTGCCCCCTCGGAATGACTTATTTGTAGACTTATTTTAGAAATTCATATCTATAGACTTGCCTCTAAGTATATATGCCATGTCTATAACTTGATATTTAGACACATAGATTTTACCTCACCCTGCCTTTATTCTAGATCCCATGCCCATATTTCCCTGTCAATTCCAACTGCCTGCTGCTAGAATGAGAAGTCCAAATTATAAATTTATTTTTTTTTATTTTTTTTTAAGATTTTATTTATTTATTTGACACAGAGAGAGAGAGAGAGAGAGCACAAGTAGGCAGGCAGGCAGGCAGAGGCAGAGGGAGAAGCAGGCTCCCCGCTGAGCAGGGAGCCCGATGTGGGGCTCGATCCCAGGACCCTGGGATCATGACCTGAGCTGAAGGCAGACGCTTAACCGACTGAGCCACCCAGGCGCCCCTAAATTATAAATTTAAAACATGCTAGATGCTGAAAAAGATAGAGAATAAATACAAAATATAAACTTCATAAGCAATTGGTCGAAAAACTTGCACTAAGGTAGTTTTTATTTTTGTAAAATCACTAATTTGGAGCACTTCTATTGTACCTGCACATTAACTCAGCCATATATCAAAAAATTGATAGCAGTAATATTAAATCATGCTCCTGTATTTGGGCAAACAAATAGGACAAAAACTTAGAAAAGGATATTTGTATTTGAGGATTTGATTATGCTATACAGGAAGAATTTGAAAATGAAAATTTTCACCAGGACTGTCTGGTCATCTTCCCCTTCCCCAACCGCTAACCTCTAATCCAGCCCCTTTAGTCTCCATTTCTGCCCCTAATTCCTAACACGCTCTCTCACTGCAGTCTGTGGAACTTACAATAACGAGTTATGCTCACAACCTTATCTTTAGACATTCTCTTCCCCTTCTTGTACTAAGAGATTTATGGAAATCAAACCATTTCTTGATGACATCAACAACAAAAATCCATAAAAATTCTTTTCACCCGTATTTCCCTGCAGTTTATGAATTATTTTTCTGTTCCTTTTTATAACAAAATTGCTTGAAAGAGTTTATAGAATCTCACCTTTGAATTTCTCTCCTCTCATTCTTAAACCAATTTCTATGTGGTTTTTCCTAGTAAAGCCCCAGCATTTCATAGGAAGTACTCTAATAAATGTCAATATTTGGAGGTGCCTGGGTGGCTCAGTCGGTTAAGCAGCTGCCTTCGGCTATGGTCAGTATCCCAAGATCCTGGGATCAAGTTCTGTGTCAGGCTCCCTGCTCAGTGGGGGACTTGGCTTCTCCGTCTCCACCTGCCCCTCTCCACTGCTTGTGTGCTCTCTCTCTCTCTCAAATAAATAAAAACTTAATAAAAATAAATGTCAATATTTGACATATCATTACTATTTGGCAAAGTTGACTCCCTTCACCTGGCTGTCCTGATTTTGTTTAACTTTACTGGCAAATCTTTTTAAATTACTCTTTTGCTGGTTATGCTCATTTTCCCCAAAGTTCTGTCTTTGGAATGTTTATGCATTTGTTTGTTTGATGTTTGTTTCTTGGTCTATACTTTCTTTCTCTCTTCTTTCTTTGTGAACTTCTCTGGTTTCATGGTCTTCTATACACTAATGGCTCTCAGTTTTGTATTTCTATTGTCTAACCTCCAGGCTCAGATACCCAACGGCTTCAAACTACTATGTCTTCATCTTAAAACAAGTTTCAAACTTACATGTCCCAAACAGAACACTCTGTGCACCCTTCTATCTTGCTTTCCCAAGTCTTCCCTTTTCAGTAAACTACAAGCCCATTTTTTTTTCATCTGTTTACACTAAAGCTCTTGATATCACAAGTGATTTTTCTCTCTGTCACATTTGTCATCCAGGCAATTGGAGCTATCTCCAAAATACCAGGAACTGACCACTACTAAATATCTCCACTGCTACTACTCTGGCCCAAGTCACTGTCATCTTTTGCCTGGATTATTGTTATAGGCTCTTCATGGATTTTCTAATGCTTCTTGTTTTGCTGCCCTATTTTTATTCTTAGAAAAGTAGCCAGAATGATCCATTAAACAACTTAAGTGCTATGGTAGGTACTACATAAATCTATAACTTTAAAATTGATAAGCCTCTACACCAAAAGAAACCACATCTATTTGTGTGATAATTGAATATATATGCATATATAAATATAAATATATATATGCACACACACACACATATATATATATACACATATATATTCAACTTAAAAAATAACTAAATTCAGATTATGTCACTTCTGTGTTCAGAGTGCTTAATGGCTCCACATGTCTTTCTAATCTGAAGTCATTCCAATGATTTTAAAGATCCTCCTCCATGACAACCATCTGCATTATCCTTAGCCCATTTCTTTCCTATTTCCTCCCATCTCCTACTATTCTCCACCTCATTTACAAATATACAGTCACATCATCCTCTTCTCACCTGGTCCATGCAAGGAATGCTCCTACCTCAGGAACTTTATGTTGTGATTCCTACTTTCTGAAACATTCTTTTCCCACACATCACCATGGTCCATTGTCTCACTTCTTGTAGGTCCTTGCTCAAATGCTAAAACATGGCCTTTCCTGATTACTTTAAATTGCAAAATGCAGGGGCACCTGGGTGGCTCAGTCATTAAGCGACTGCCTTCGGCTCAGGTCGTGATCCCAAGGTCCTAGGATCGAGTCCCGCATCGGGCTCCCGGCTCAGCAAGAAACCCGCTTCTCCTTCTCCCACCCCCCCTGCTTGTGTTCCCTCTCTCACTGTGTCTCTCTCTGTCAAATAAACAAAATCTTTAAAAAAAAATAAATAAATTGCAAAATGCATCCTTCTTCCCCATCACTCATTTTCTTCTCATAGTTCTTACTGCCATCTCCACTATTTTACGGTCTACTGATTTCCCTATTCATTTTCTGCCTCCATAATGTGAACTTCACTGGTATGTCACAGGACCTAGAAGAAGCTTGCTTTTTCTTTTTCTTTCTTTCTTTCTTTCTTTCTTTCTTTCTTTTTCTTTCTTTTTCACTCTTTCTTTCCTTCCTCCCTTTTTTCTTTTTTTCTGTTTCTTTCTTTCTTTCTTTCTTTCTTTTTCTTTCTTTCTTTCTTTCTTTCTTTCTTTCTTTCTTTCTTTCTTCTTTCTTTCTCTCCTTCTTTCTTAAGATTTATTTAAAAATTTTTTAAAAAGATTTATTTATTTATTGTAGAGGGAAAGAGAGAGAGAGAGTCAGTAGGGGGGAGGGGCAGAAGAAAAGGGAGAGAGAGTCCCAAGCAGATGCTGAGCTAAGCATGGAGCCCAATGCAGGGCTCGATCTCATGACCCTGAGATCACAACCTGAGCTGAAACCAAGAGTCAGTCGCTTAACCCACTGAGCCACCCAGGCACCCCTAGAAGAAACTTTCTACATAGATGCTTTATGGTAGACACTCAATAATATTGAATTAATACACAAATAGAAACAGATCTACTTTTTGAAATGATTAAATAATAGTTATATTTTAAATGTTAATAATATTTGAATGTTCTCAGTATAAAATTTTAGAACTTTTATTAAAATAAAAATTAATATAGCACATGTCAAGTCACTATGTTGTATACCTGCAACTAATGTAACATTGTGTATAAATCATAAAATGACAAAAAAAATCAATATAGCAAAGGTAAGAGTAAATGTTATGGTGAGAATGTATAAAAGTGAGTATATAATGTATAAATGTATATAAATGTATAAAAAACCAAAAAAATTTCTTGACGTCATGCAAACCCTGTTAGAGCAAAGGAGTCATTGATTTTATAACAATATATTTCCTATTTAATATTTTTAAGTGAGTTAATAACTCATAGGCAAATTTGTCAGGTGCTATGACTGCTGAAGATAACATACTGAACAATGTATACAAGGTTGAAGCCTGTAGAGATTTACATCTAGTGACCTATGTCTAGTTATAATAGAGATCATAATCTATTTCAAAATGCCTCCGGGTTCCATGTATAAAATATTTTTCATAAGATAAAAAATGAGAATATATACAAGGTAAAATTTAAAAATATATATATGTACTTCATTTAAGTTGGGCCAAATAGAACTGATTTAAACCACAACCATGAGCAAAACTGTGAAACCAGGTCAGAGGAAACTGGATAAACTTTCTTGTTTGCCTTGTCAGCATTTCATATGAACATATAAATCAAAAGTGGTAAGGAGGAATTCATAATAAAATCAAATGATGCCCCATAAAGGTATAAAAGCCTGGTATCAGTCTTCTTATTTTAAGGAGAGTCATGACTCTTGATTCCTGCATTTTACTAATTTAATGACTGGGAAGTAGTTATCATCTGGCCAAAAGGCTAATATAATCATTTGGATAAGAATGTCCCCATGGTGAAGTTATTTCAATATTGGCACATTTTTAGTTCTCTGCTCATAATTAATCTTATGCACACCATTTTTACATAATGTAAATCTATTTCTTGCTTCTAGTAATTGCATATCTAATTTACTGTGAAAAGAAGCAGCCAATATTGCATCTGCTAAAGTAACTAAAAAGCACAACTGAAAACATCATCCACTAATGATTTTTATCACTTAGCTTACTTTGTAAACTTTTGGAACTTTGCAAAATACAGTTGCTTTTGGCCAGAGCTCTGAATTACAACTTCGATTTGGAAGAGAAATTATGTCTTGGCATGAAACAATACTTTATTTTAAACACAAGTTTCTTGTTGATGGTTATGTAAAGAAAGCAATCCAAAAACCACCACTGATAGAAAACATTATACTTAAATAAAGCTGATTTTCTTTTTTTTAGCTGAAGCCCAAGGGATGAATGTAAAGCAGTAGAAAATATTTTGAACAGCAGTACAGTTGTAAAATAGGCTTGAAGAAGTACTTACTTCATTATTGTTGTTCTCTTCTTTAGTTGTAAACCATCCTGCTCAGTGGCAAGTATCTTGAGCATAATGCTGACTTCTGGTCATGTCAGCATGAGACTCAAGGGGTTTGCTCTGTGAAATTAAGGGGTCACTGGCAAACTCACAGGGACTTAAGGAAAGGTAACGCCTAAATCATTTTAATAAAAATACTTGTTTTGCACAATACTTTCAACTTTTCAGAGAATTTATATATCAACTATTTCATCTGGCTTTCTTAACTCTGATATATCATCAAATAACAGAATCAAGAAAGGAACTCAGTTTCCTAAAACCTGCCCTCTAAAAACCACTAGATGATTTGATATATATTAAATTCTGCTAATCAGTATAATTTGTTGGTATTTTTTTTAAAGATTTTATTTATTTATTTGAGAGAGAGAGAGAATGAGAGAGAGAAAGCACGAGAGGGAAGAGGGTCAGAGGGAGAAGCAGACTCCCCGCTGAGCAGGAAGCCCGATGCGGGACTCGATCGCGGGACTCCAGGATCATGACCTGAGCCGAAGGCAGTCGCTTAACCAACTGAGCCACCCAGGCGCCCTAATTTGTTGGTATTATCACCAATCTCAAATGTGGAACAAAATAAAGGCCTATTTATTCTGCAGATTTTTTTATTAAGTTCAATTAGCCAACATATAGCACATCATAGTTTTTTTTCACATTTTAATCAAACTTTTATTTTTTTAATTTTTTTATTATGTTCAGTTAGCCAACATATAGTACATCATTAGTTTTTGATGTCGCATTCAACGATTCATTAGTTGTGTATAACACCCAGTGCTCATCATATCACATGCCCTCCTTAAGATCCATTTCCGGGTTACCCCATTCCCCCAACTCCCTTCCTTCTGCAACCCTCAGTTTGTTTCCCGGAGTCCAGAGTCTCTCATGGTTTGTCTCCCTGATTTCTTCCCATTCAGTTTTCCCTCCCTTCCCCTATGATTCTCTGCACTATTCCTTATATTCCACATATGAGTGAAACCATGTGATAATTGTCTTTCTCTACTTGACTTATTTCACTTAGCATAATACCCTCCAGTTCCATCCATATCAATGCAAATGGTAGGTAGTCATTCTTTCTGATGGTTGAGTAATATTCCATTGTATATATGGACCACATCTTCTTTATCCATTCATCCATTGAAGGACATCTTGGCTCCTTCCACAGTTTGGCTATTGTGGACATTGCTGCTATTTTGTAGATTTTGAGAGATACAAACTGATGTTTGTTTTATTTCTCTCTATAGAATCAAAAATCTAAATATGATTTTTTAATTTAGTTTTTTCCTTTTTTCTTCCTAGCTGTAACATCTCCCTCCCAATTTATCTCCTGGGTTGGTTTTTGATGTGACTATTTGATTTCCAGTTATTCTTATCACTTTTTGAGGTATTTTCCCAAGGTATTATTGTTAATAGATGATGATGTCTCACCAGAGAGAGGACAATTTTCCTTGGTAAGAGATATTCTATAATTCCCTGCTGGAATAACCAGTCAAAATCCCGAGGCCCATGTGTACTACTAATGGTTCTGACATCACATTTCATCAAGAAATATTTATCTTCTTCCAAGGTTTACTACTCATGATTTACTAATCCCAGAGCAGCAAGCTATTTCTGCTTGTGTGAAAACACTTATTTTCCCATTTTTTTCTTGATTCAAATAAATTGTAGTGATTTTTCCACCTTAAACAATCATCAAGGCATTTATTTTAACTTTTTGATTCATCAGATTTCATATGAGATAGCATGGATTTACCAGAAGCTCAATAAACATTTCCCATTGATCATATTTCCTAGCTACTGCTTAAATTTGAATTTTTATCTCTGGCTTAGCAAATTCTTCTCAAATTTTTCTGATTTTATTTTCTCATAGCAGGTTTTATGAAAATTTAAATTTCATGGGAAGTGTGGAGTTTCACTCAACACCCAAAAAACCCTAAATAATCCAGTTTAAAAATGGGCAGAAGACATTTCTCCAAAGAAGACATAGAGATGGCCAACAGACTTATGAAAAGATGCTCATTATCACTTATTGCCGGGGAAATGCAAATCAAAACTACCAGGAGATATCACCTCATACCTTGTCAGAAAGGTTAAAATCAACAAAACAAGAAACAATAGGTGTTGGTGAGGGTGGGGAGAGAAAGGAACACTGGTGCACTGTCAGTGGGGATGCAAACTGGTGCAGCCACTGTGGAAAACACTATGGAGGTTCCTCAAAAAGTTAAAAATAGAACTACTTTATGATGCAGCAATTGCACTATTGGGTATTTACCCAAAGAATACAAGAGCACTAATTCAAAGGGATACATGCACCCCTATGTTTAAAACAGCATTAATTACAATAGACAAGATATGGAAGGGGCCCAAGTGCCCATCTACTGATGAATGGATAAAGAGGAGGGGGTTTATATATACACAATGGAATGTTATTCAGCCATAAAAGAGTGAAACCTTGCCATTTGCAAGGACATGGATGGGACTAGACAGCATTATGCTAAGCAAAAAACGTCAGTCAAAGAAAGACAAATAGCATGATTTCACATATGTGGAATTTAAGAATCAAAACAAACAAAGGAGAAAAATAAGAGAGAAAGAACAAGAAACAGACTGTTACCTATAGGGAACCAACTGATGGTCACCAGAGGGGAGGTGGGTAGGGGGATGGGTAAAATAGGTGATGGGGATTAAGGAGCGCACTTGCTGTGCTGAGCACTGGGTGTTGTATGGAAGTGCTGAATCACTATATCGTAGACCTGAAACTAATATAACATTGTATGTTGACTAACCGGAATTAAAATAAAAACTTAAAAAATCAAATCAAATTTTAAAAAGTGTTGAGTTTTAAATGAATTACAGTTTGGGATGGCAGATCTATATGCTACATACCCGATTTTTCAGGCCTAAAGTCAAGCTAATGGATCATCTTTATTTCTGGTTTCATGTGAGGGGTTTAGCAGCAGATACTAAAATGCCACATCAAAACCATTATATTCTTTATATTGTTATTTGCCACTTGAAGAGTTTGCATGTAAAGTAAAAGTAAACTTTAAAAGTGGATATTTTTAAAATCCATGTGGAAGTTCATTCCACAGCTTGATTAAATCTTTGTTTTGATACTTGATTTCTTTGTAAACCTCAGCCAAAACTATGTTACAAGTAGGTGCTTTATGGTTTCACAAAGGCATTTCGTCATTTGCAGATAGACTCTTGTGGGAGGAATCAAGATAATCACTCTGAAAATTAATTATGTTCTGTTGGATCATGTATCACCTTCTGAGTTATAGTCTATTATTTTCTTATGAAGGGAAATAGTATCCTATAACCCAATGGTATAAGACTAAAAAGTCACAAATCCTAGGTTTTTATATTTCTTCTATTGTAACAAAGAATGGGAACTAATTTAATAAATACAAATGTTCTAAGCAGCATATAATCTATGTATAAAGTTATCACTTTATGATTATAAAAAAGCTATTTAAACTTTTTGTTTACATCTTCATCTCCACACTTAAAATATGAGTATAATATATTTTTACTAATTCAGATGAACTCATAAGCATATCATCCCTACTGAGCAGACTCATAAAAGACTTCTATTAGAAAAAACTTCCCTAGTTACATACTGGATTATTTTAAAGTATTCTGCCCTGTAAAAATCCCCAAGTACTAAATGTCAGACATCTTTATTTACTCCAATTTAAAAAAATGTATACTAATGTTAAGATTTCATAGTTATATATTTGCTTTACCAGTTTTACTAAAATAAAAAAGTTTTCTAATCATTAGTAACATCATAAAAGAGCATGCTATAAATTCTTAAGCCCTTGGTTATTGTTTTAACTTTGCATTTCATAATTTTGCAATATTTTCACGCAATTTTTTAGAGCATCGCACCTAAATTAAATACATGCATTTACCCACTTCCATTAAAGTTAAAACAGATACATAATTAATGTATTGATATTAAAATAAGGACAGTAGTCAGAGGTTATGTTGTTCCAATCATGTTTACTACCAGTTAATGTTATAGATCATAAATATTTTAAAAATTATATTCACCTAATCTTCTTGTTATTCCTATGTATCTTGTAGTTATCAATTAGAAAATAATTATAGATCCTTTATTAAAATCATACGAGGGCGCCTGGGTGGCTCAGTTGGTTAAGCGACTGATTTCGGCTCAGGTCATGATCCTGGAGTCCCAGGATTGAGTCCTACATCGGGCTCCCTGCTCAGCAGGGAGTCTGCTTCTCCCTCTGACCCTCTTCCCTCTCATGCTTTCTATCTCTCATTCTCTCTTTCTCTCAAATTAATAAATAAAATCTTTTAAAAATAAATAAATAAATAAATAAAATCATATGAAAAATTTAAATGACAATCTTATTATCAAACACTGCAACAATGCTGTTCAGTTTCACAAGCATTTAAAAAAAATTAGCCACACATTAAATGATTTACCTACCAAATTTAATTATGCTGACATAGAAAGGAAGTCAGGCTCGTCATAAAACTTCCTTCATAATAGATTTAGAAATATTTGTTCCTTGCTAATAGTGAATCTCTGAAAGAACTTTTTTTCACCTACCATACAAATACCACTTATGAAAATACTAAAGTATCTTTCTCTGGTGTATAAAATTTGTTCAAGCTTTGGACAAGAACTTTAAATTGTCCCTGGAATTCAAATATGTGACTATATGACATCAACCTTATGCTTTACTTTAAGACAGTGACTGGTGTTTTAATGCTGCCTGCTTAAGTGGGGAGGGTGAGCAACTAAATGCTCATGCTTTTCATTAGTTTTGCTCCTGGCTCTTCCTTGATTCAATTCCTTCTTCATTTCAAAGTACGCTTTCTGCTTCTGCATCAGCAGAGACCTCTCCATTTGTCATTTGATTAAGTTCCAATTCTCTTGAAGCCTTATGCTGATAACATTAATTTCGAATTCAGTTAGCAGATTTCCTTTTGCAATGGCCACTCCAATCTGTGACATGTTTTTTATTTAATCTACCTGTCAACATAGAATGCTCAGTGATAAATCACTGGTCTATTTCTAGTCTAGTCTATTTCACTGTCATATCATATTTTCGATTGGTTGGCTTCAAAATGGTAGCTTATTGTGCTCTTCTTCATTTCTTGGGTGTATATTATAAACTTTCTGGGTAATTCTGCTCTTGTCATTCATTGGCTTGTATCCACTAAAACAACGCGAACTATACATTTTGGATAGTTTGAATGTCACATTAGTTTATGTGGTTTATAACAATTGGATCTTGGCACTCATTCCATTTTCTAATCATGGGTTTGAATGTTATTGAAAGCATTGTTGTCTTCTTTGTTTCTTGGTTGTGGCAAAAAAAGTAACTTCTGAATAAGCTGACAATGAATTCACTGGGGGGCCAGAGTCAACCCTGGTTACCAGTTCTGTTGGAGGATATGTGCATTTACACATGAGTGGGTAAAAGTGTTATTTTAATTTAAAGTTTTACTTTTCAGTGTCTCATTCTTTAATCTATGTCTGTGTAGCTTATAACTAATAGGGTTTGCTTAACATATACGCTATATACAATATGCCGCATTTCACCTTTAGATATCCCACCCTATTTTCTAAATGCATTAAAATATCTTCAAAAATTTTTAGGACCTATCAGTTGAGTTACTTTTAGAAATGAGTTACTGAGATAAAATTTTTTTAAAAGACTATCAAACAAGTTCTAATTTGCAACAAATAAAACTGTGTAGATACATAGAATGAAGTATAAAGAGTGGTATTTCAAAGGATCTCATTTATTGTCTTTCAAGATACATACTGGTGCTCATTCTGCTTTACTCAGGTATTTATATCATACACACCAATATTTTAATTTTAGTCACACTAGTTTATAACAAAGTGCACGTGTGAAAATTAGTCTTTTGCTTACTGTAGAATCCAATTCAATTTTCTTTGTCATCAATGCTATTAATTGATTGAAATAATAGCTAGGGTTGACATAGACTTTTGGTAACAAAAAATATTTGAAAACTCACTTTTTTTTTCCTAAGAAAGACTTAAGTAAATGAGTAAGTACACACACAATTTCTAAAAGTTTAGCATTTCTCCACATCTTTTGAGCTGGTGAATTGCTGCAGTGAAATTGAGAATTGGTTGATTTCTATTTCTAGCAACAATACTTAGTTGTTCTTAAAGAATGTGAGTAAAAGGTTTGTTTTGACCCTATTCAATTATTTCTCTATCACATTCTTTTTAAAAAGAGAACAGAAATAACTTCCTGTTTTGTCTAGCTTTAAAATTCATAAGGTAGTCTGCAGGTAGAAAATGAATGGTCAGTCTTTCAGTTTGTTCAAAATTTTTTAAAATTAAGTGTTAGATGTTTTCACAAACACATCATTTTGTCTATAAATAATGTAATGAACAAATTATTTTCATTTAAAAGATAGCTATAACTACAAAAGAACATGTATATATCCATAAAATTTGTTAAATAAAACTTGATACATACTTGTTCATTTGACTTATGGTTATCTTTTAAATGAAAATAATATGTTGATTATTATATAAATATATATAATTTTTAAGTTTTTATTTATTTATTTATTTATTTATTTATTTATTTATTTAATTTGAGAGAGAGAGTGACAGAGATGGCAAGACAGAGCACAGGTGGGGAGGAGAGGAAGAAGTAGGCTCCTGCTGAGCAGGGAGCGTGACATGGGGGTCAATCCCACCCAGGCACCCCTTAAATAACATCCCTTTTCTAAAGGAATGTGGCCATCAAATATTAGTAATCTACTATTTCACATGAACTGTTCTAGGCACTTTACTATCTACTTCATGTAATATCAAGAGCCACAATAAGTTTGACAATTTCAGAACAAATTTTTTAAGATTTTCTATTCTAAGGGGTGCCTGGGTGGCTCTGTTGGTTAAGCGTCTGCCTTCAGCTCAGGTCATGATCCCAGGGTACTTGGGTTGGGCCCCGTGTTGGTCTCCTTGCTTGAGTGGAAACTGCTTCTCCCTCTCCTCTCAGCTCAGTGCTCTCTCTCTCTCTCTCTAATAAATAAATACAATCTTAAATAAAAAAGATTTTCTACTCTACCTGTCTTATGTGAAAAATTATTTTGACTGATTATTATAGTTGTGATTTTTGTTAATTTTTCTTTTTTAAGGTGTATAAATGTGTGTAAAAACTAGGATAAAATGAATAATTTTAATGATCCTTTCATATTTATTTAAATTAGCTCTTTAAAGATTCAAAAGACATTATTAATATAGCAATGTTTCCCAGGTTAGTTCAAATCTAAGCATTTATTTATTAGTATGTTTACAAGTATCAAAGTTTAATTAAAAGATTACTCAAAACAAATATTTCAAATTATTCTCATTGTAGAAAAGGCAAAAGCCAAAAATTCAAGTGTAATGAAATGATTACTAAACAATTTGTTTCTCAAATACCATAAATACTGTAGCATTCAGATTATTGCATTATATGTTACTCTCCTAAATAAGTCTTCACGAAATTTAAAATGTGTAGTTTATAATTTTGCTTATCCTGAAAATACTGTTTGAAGAAATATATTCCAGAAGCAATAGATGTTACTGTTATTAATATAACTAGGGCAATAGGCTTGTAGATAAATAATTAAAAGTTGTGATTGAAGGGAAAGAAAGGGATATTACAATAAACAGAAATACTTATCTGAAGACTAATCCGAGTGGTAAAGACTAAGACAGAACTTCTAAAATATCTCAAGGCCTATTTGTAGGTGACCTCTGTCAGTGAATGCTTGGGTAAATTACTAACTTGATACTAATTTCTGGCTATCATGTCTTAAACAATACAGATTAATGAGGCCTCATCCCATAGTCCTTGTGGAAGTGATGAGAGGAGTAATGGTGTTGAAGAAAATTAAAGAGTGATGCAAAGATTTAAATAAATTGGCCAGAAGAAAACCAGTGTTTCATAAGTCAAGAGAGCAGAACTGAGAAACTGGATGTCAATAACAGGTTAGTGTATCAGTCTGCTCAGGCTGCCATAAAAGGTACTAAAGACTGGATGGTTTTAACAACAGAAAATTATGTTTTCTCATGGTTCTGGAAGCTGGAAGTCCAAGATCAAGGTGGTGACAATGAGTTTGGTTTCTCCTAAGGCATTTTTTGTTGGTTTGTAAGTGGCCACCTTGTCACATAGCCTTTCTTCTATACACACACATTTCCGGTGTCTCTTCTTCTTCTCATAAGGACACCAGTTCTATTGGATTAAAGTTCTACCCTTATGACCTCATTTAACCTTAATTATGTCCTTAAAGGCTCTATTTCTGAATGCAGTCACACTAGGATTTAGGACTTAGACATATGAATTTGAGAGGGTCACAATTCAAATCTATAACAGTTAGTAATGTAAGACTCAGTACAAACCATACTGGAAAATGACATACTTAGTCTTCATCCATCAGTTGTATTCTCAACAGACTCTTTTTTTTTAAGATTTTATTTATTTATTTGAGAGAGAGAGAGCACAAGCAAGGGGAGCGGCTAGAAGAGGGAGAAGCAGGTTCGCCAATGAGCGGGGAGCCCAATGTGGTGTTCAATCCCAGGACCCTGGGATCATGACCTGAGCCAAAGGCAGATGCTTAACTAACCAAGCCTTGCAGGTGCCACTCAATAGACTCTTGACACAGTCTGAAATTAAATTGCATTGCAGATACAAATAGCAATGTCAGGAAGCAAAGAAAACTATGTGGTCAGTGGAAAGCCATGAAGTGTGAGTGGGCTAGAACTCATGTTTTCTATGAGATTTTCAGTCTTAAAATCTCTTCATTAATGCCAACAATGAACAAGTGGAATTTGAAATTAAAAGCACAATACATCAAAAACTAATGATGTAATGTATGATGATTAACATAACATAATAAAATTAAATTAAAAAAAGTAAAAAACAAAACAAAACAGAACAACTGACAATACAATTTACATTAGCATGCCCCAAAATAAAATACTTAAGCATAAATCTAGTGAAATAGGTAATAAGATCTATAGGAGGAAAGCTACAAAACTCTGATGAATTAAATAGAAAATGGAAAGGTAGATTATGTTCATGGATGGGAAGGGTCAATATCATCAAGATGTCAGTTCTTCCCAACTTGATCTACAGATTCAATGCACTCCTAATCAAAATACCAGGATGTTCTTCCCATTGATATTTATGGATATCAATAAACTGATTCTAAAGTTTATATGGAGGTGCAAAAGTTTCAGAATAGTCTACAGAATATTGAAAGAGAAAAACAAAGTTAGATGACTGACACTTCTTGACTTCGACCCTCACTATAAAGCTATAGTATTCAAGACAGTATGATATTGGTGAAATGACAAACATATAAATCAATGAAATAGAGTAAGAGCCCAGAAATAGATCTCATATGGTCAACTGATCTTTGACCCAGAAGCAAAGGAAATGCAATGGAAATACAATGGAGCAAAGATAGTGTCTTTAACAAATGGTGCTAGAAAAACTGGTCATCCGCATGCAAAAAAAAAAAAAAAAGAATTTAGATAAGGAATTTAACCTCTTCACAAAAATTAATTCAAAATGTATAATAGACTTAAATGTAAAATACAAAACTATAAAACTCCTAGAAGATAATGTAGGAGAAAATACAGATGACCTAGGGTTCCATGACACCTTTTTGATAAAGCACCAAAGACAAAATCAATGAAAGAAAAAAAATTTAAAAGGTGGACTTCATTAAATTTAAAACATTCTGCCCTGTGAAAGACAGTGTCGAGATAACTAGAAGAAAAGCCACAGACTGGGAAAAAATATTTGCAAAAGACACATCTGTTCAAGTGTTATCTATTATATATAAAAAGTCTTAAAGCTCAACCATAAGGAAACAACCTGATGAAGAAATGTTCCAAAGACCGTAAGGACACCTCATCAAGGAAGAAAGAAATAGAGATGCCAACTAAGCATGTTTAAAGATGTTCCACAATCTATGTCATCAGGGAAATGAAAATTAAAAAGCAAGGTACTAGGCACTATACACCTACTAGAATGGTCAAAATCCAGCACACTGATAACAATAAATGCTGGTGAGCAACAGGAATGCTCACTCATTGTGAATGAGAATGCATAATGGTACAGCCACTTTGGAAGAGAGTTTAGCAGTTTCCTACAAAACTAAACATATGCTTACCATGCAATCCAGCAATTGTGCTCATTGGTACTTAGCCAAAGGAGTTGAAAACCTATGTCCATACAAATACCTGCATATAGTTTATAACAGCTTTACTCATAATTGCCAAAACTTGGAAGCAAGCAAGATGTCCTTCAATAGATGAATGGAAAAATTGTGATATATCCAGGCAATGGAATGTTATTTAACACTAAAACAAAATGAGATATCAAGCATGAAAAGACATGGAAAATATTTATATGCGTATTACTAAGTGAAAGAAACCAATCTGAAAAGTCTATATACTTTAGGATTCCAGCTATCTGACATTCTGGAAAAGGCAGAACCAAGGAGACAATCAATCAATCAATCAATCAACCATCAGTGGTTGCCAGAGGTAGGAGGGAGAAATGAATAGGCAGAGCATGGAGGATCTTTATGGCAGTAAAACTATTTCACATGAAACTGTAATAATGATATATGTCATTGTACCTTTGTCCAAATCCATAAAATATACAACACCAAGAGTCAGCCCTAAAGTAAACCATAGATTTGGGGTGATTATGATATGTCAATGCATGCTGATCTTCAGTAACAAATGTGACAGTCTAGTAAGTGATGTTGGTCATGGGGAAAGCTATGCATGTGTGGGGGTAAGGGATATGTGTGAATTCTCTGTACCTTCCTCTCAATTTTTCTGTGAACCTAAAACTGATCTAAAAAATCATCTCTAATAAAAAGATCTCTGAATTAAAAGTTTCCCTGCTATTCTTCTCAACTGGTACTAATGATTAAAAGGTAGTTGTATATCTTCTTATCCCAGTGCCTCCAGTATTCCTTTTAATGAGCAGATTTTTTTTTAAAGATTTTATTTATTTATTTGAGAGAGCGAGAATGAGAGAGAGAGAGCACATGAGAGGGGGGAGGGTCAGAGGGAGAAGCAGACTCCCCGCTGAGCAGGGAGCCCGATGCGGGACTCGATCCCGGGACTCCAGGATCATGACCTGAGCCCAAGGCAGTCGCTTAACCAACTGAGCCACCCAGGCGCCCTAATGAGCAGATTAATTGCCTCTATCAACATGGCAACCTAATTGAGACAATTAATGCTTCTAGCAACTTGCCAAAATAGAGATGACCAAATCTATGGAGAGGTAATAAAAAAAAGTCTGAAATGATTGTTTTTCTGTTGGACATATAAACTCACTCTCAAGATGTCTTTTAAGCAATTCAAAAATCAGACAAACATAAGATTTTTCAAAACTTGAATTTAGTGGTTTGTAAAAATGCAAATCTCTTTTGCATAACTGAAATTTACTTATCAGATTAATTTTGCATTCAAATACAGGTTTACCCAAAAGGAAGCATCAGGATGGAGAAAAATGGGGCTACTTTTTCCTAGGATATCCTAAACTCCCAGTATAGCAGCAAACTGGGCATTTGTAAGTATTGTTGAATAAATGGTGTGTTAAAATGAATAGAAAACATTACAAACATGCAATCATGTGATTGTTCATTTATTCATAGATATTAACAAAGCACTTTTTAATCAAATCCAGTAGAGGTAAGTACAGTACTCCTAAAGCAGCATCCCATACCGTGGATGTAGCTCATGAGGGAGATGCCATCATTCTGGAATTATTTGAGAGGTTTATAAGATTGCTTTACAATTTCCATTAAACGTAAGACAGATTAATCATTACTTATCATATCTGTCCGTACTAAAAATGACTATGGCTGAAGAGAAAAGAATCCCAGCATCTGATTATGGGTGCTTTGGTCTGAATGGCCTACATATTGGCTAAGAACATAGATGTGCTCAGGTTCAATCCATTCTCAGAGGAGTCACCTTTAAACAAAACACCTTTAAGAATATTTTCTATATTTAAAAACTATTGGGATCTCACTTGTTTTTCTAGTTTTTAGGTGCATCTTTTATATTGAGAGTTGCTCATATGAAGGGAGAAAAAGCATATGCAGGAAAGTTGCCTGAAAGGGAATACAAGTCATTATTTTCAGTTCCCTAGAAGTACATGTTATAAAAATATTCTTGAAAACACTTCTCTGATTTGATCCTGAGATCAACTGTTTATGAGAGGACCTCCAACAAAGAAGTGCAGTTCATAGGGCAATTAAGCCTGAGTAATTCTCTCTTTATGAATTAAAGGAAATAATGAAGCCACTGAAATATGAGGCACTGAATAAAAAAAGGAAAGGAAAGAAAACAAAACGAAAACAAAACAAACCCCCCAAAAACAACAACTCCAGAGCTGTGCACCATAAATATCATAAATGAGAATATTATGTGATTCAAGAAGCTTGTCATTTTCCCATGATTCTTTGACCCCTGTCGGTTTCTACAAGATGATTACAAGAATAGGCTCTCTTCTGGGAGAAAGCAAATATGTAATGTCTCAGCACTATCCAAGTTGGCCTGTCCGCTTGCATAATTTTAAATAACTGGTCCCTTCAGGCAAATCATAGCTCTAAAGTATGTGTTTACAAATGTGTGTGGAATCACATCATAATTATAAGAGAGTTAAGCTGAAAACTTTCAAGTGACATACATTATCATCTGAATTGGGGAAATCAAATATGGAAGCTTTGAAGCAAGCAAAATAATAATCATCTATACTGAATTTTGAAAAATGTAATAGTGCAAGCAAACTGTTAATGGATTAGAAAGGCTATTCATACACACACACTCAAAGAAAGGCTATTCACAGAAATGATAATATCACCTTCAAATTAGCATCAGAGATTATTTTTCATGTTGGCTTATATGCCAGATATAAAATCTCTAAACACTGTAGAACCTGCCAAGAATTTCAAAATGAAAAAGAATAGAATGATTTAATGTTACATGGGGAAATAATTTATAAATAAGGTTATAAGAGGTTATGTAAATAACCACAAAGTAATAATTAAGCACATCCCCAAATCATTAGTTGCAATGAACTGAAGTATATCTCTTTTTTTCCATTTAGAAATTGGCTTCTCTAGTTGTTCAAAATATGAAGGCAATACAAAGGTACAGTGATAGAATGAGCCACACTAATGAGTTTCTCCCAGGCAATGACTCCACCTTATTTGCCTTTATTTCTTTAAAACTGAAGGGTCAGTTGCTGAGGCATAAAAGATAGTAAGTAAATGCTTAAATAATGAAATTGAACTGAGTCCTAATGAACATAATCATTGGAGTCAGACAGTTCTAGTTCAATTCTTGTAGCCAACATTTACATGCTGAGTTCTCTTGGAAAAAGTTACCCAATCTATCTCTTATTTTTTCTTTCTTTAAAATAAAAATAATTGTTCCCACTCTGTCAAGTCACTGCAAAAATTAAATGAGGTTATATAAATATTGAACAAATGTGACACAGAGAAACGCACTGTAAACTCTCAGATTGTGACAGTTCTTGTGAGTTAGTAATCCCTTCCGGATTTTGGGACATTCCTAAAAGGACTGCTCAGGGCAGCTCTCTCAGCTTCAGCTAATATGCCGCCTGCCCTGGGAAGCCTACTTGCCTATTCCTGGGCTATTGCACTTCCTCTCCCATCACTTTCAGGGCATTCATTTCACTTATGTTAATTCTATTTTTCACTTATGTTAATTCTTATCATTGTATATACTGTGCTATTTAAAAATGATCTGCTTTTTCATGAGTCTGTTCCAGTAGTATGTGAATTACCCAACAAGAAACATGTCATATGTCTTCACAACTCCAGTGATACAGGTCTGTTAGATAGTAGGTGCAACCATTTAATTCATTATCAAGACACAGGAAATAATCTTTCCTTATATTTCGTTTTTAGTTTTTATGGATAAATCCTTGTTTGAGAGAAAAAAATTGGATCTTGGAACATTGTGCTATAACATTATCAAAATAAAATGTTATGATACAAAACGTTGTCAACTTACTTCATCTGTGGAGTTGTGGAAACACTAATGGAATGCCTATTAACCATGAGATTGAAGAAGAGGAAAGATTAAGGTATGTTCTGACTGTGTGAGAGTTCAATCAGCCTATCACAGGGGATAAACACACATTGGTGCATCTTCAGAGGTCAAGAAAAGAAATTTTAATTTACTTTTTGAATCATAAGCTCCAAAAGGTATTTGATCTACTTATAAAAATGAATTCAAGAAGGAATTGAGAAAAGTTGTAAATAATAGATCCACAGTAGAGTATTAAGAGGAAACTTAAAATCAGTGAGGAGGGAGTATATTCCTTACCCTTGGAAATTTTCATCTTAAAAGGCAATTTCTATGCTGCCACACAAAAATGTTTTAGAGTTATTTTCAGAGAAGTTTAGATGAATTTCATCCAGCATGTTATTTCTTATATCCTTACTAAGAAGAAAGTTAGAAAATTATTTACTTTGTTTTGATATTTTAAAGGAAGGAGAATCACATGACTCCAGTCTCTGGAAAACATTCAGTAGATTTGAGAAATTCCCATATGATCAAGGTCTCCAAACTCCAGAACTTTAAGACAAAATAAAATGAAAGAAAGAAGGAAGGAAGGAAGGAAGGAAGGAAGGAAGGAAGGAAGGAAGGAAGGAAGGAAGGAAGGAAGGAGGGAAGGAAGGAAGGAAAAAAGAAAAAAGGCAGGAAGAAAGGAAGGTCTTGGAACATTGTTACTAAGATTTTTGTATAGATGAGCTGTGAAAATTGATACTGTATCAGAATTCTTATCTCTAAACTGGACTTCAGGGAGATCTGAGGTCAATTTTGTATCTTAAAGGAATCATAGTTAAAATTTGAGATGCAGAGAGTGAGGTCACTGGAGGAACTATTCCAGTGAACTGAAGGACTTCAGTTCCATTTTGATCCTGCTTAACATAATCTCTTGTTATACCCACTTTATATTTCAAGAGCTATGTAGAAGCACATTTCTCA
The DNA here is from genome assembly GCF_003265705.2 of Callorhinus ursinus. Classification (NCBI taxonomy): domain Eukaryota; kingdom Metazoa; phylum Chordata; class Mammalia; order Carnivora; family Otariidae; genus Callorhinus; species Callorhinus ursinus. The sequence continues at coordinate 88,897,414 of NW_027397063.1, read as the reverse complement.
AATTGTTACAACCTAATTTTCACACAAGGAGATAGTGAGTACATGTTGAAGTTTTACATAATTCATTGAGTGATCATCTCAGCAGAATGATCTGAAATGATCTGGGGGAAAAAAGAAAGGAAGTAAAAGAAAGAAAATAAAAAAAAAAACCCAGAGATTATATACAGTTTAGTGACTAGGACAAGTAACAAGAGATGATCACTAAGTGACGCACAAACTGGTTAATGTCCTTCAGACTAAGGAGGTCATCTTCTCTGTGGGAAAGGTGAGACCATTAATGTACCTTACACTTTCCTGCACAGTCAACCTGTAACTGCACAGGGTGGGAAGCAGCTGAATCCCAAACAGTTGTGAAGTTTTTCCAACAAAGTAAAATTCCACAAGAATGACAGATGGCCATTGCAGAGAATTATTAGGACATGATCCAGCATGATATTAAGAAGTCTCACAATCATCATTTGCTTAATTTCCAAATTCCAAGTATTAGGTAATGTTTTGTGCACACCAACTAAAGAAGATAAAATAGCCTAAGGCACAATTCTAAATTATTAATTAAATTCAAGGATGGGGAAGAGAAAATGCATGGATGGAAAAAAACTTTTGCAAAGATTTTGAAGAAAGTGAAATTTCATATTGATGCCGGCAAGTGGAAGAACAAAGATATATGGGAGGAAGAGACACACCCACAAAATCACTCTGAGTTCTATGATAACTATAAAGCCCATTTTTATATAGGAGAATCTCTATTTTCAGATAAAATGGGAAAACACTCCTCCAGAAGAATCACAGGATTTTCAGGGAATAGCAGATATGGGAATGCCATTAACCTCTCATAGGTAGGAAACACAGTAATGATTTATAACTCTGACTGAAAATCAAATATAGACTTGGTTGGACAAATCTGGTGCTTTAATGCTGTTTTGGAATCTGTGTCAGGCTGGCGAACAGCCCTGACTTATCATCCTATATTGGGACAAATAAGAGACTTTGTAGAAATGGATATACAGCTTCACCCCAAAGAATCCCACAAGTTGCTTAGTACCATGAGTGAGTTTCCTCTGTTTAGCTCTTAACACTAGCTTTTCTGGATCCTTACGTTTAAAAATCCACAGAGAAAGGTGAAATTTCCTCTATTAGTTTATTCTTGGAAATCTTTATGAACATACTCCATCTTTCTTATTTCCTTCTCATTTTGCTACTTTTTTCCAGTTCCTAGAAAATCACTTCTGTCCTTAGTGAGAACCCTACAGTTCTTCACCTAAAATCAATCTTGCCTTTTCCCTGATGGTGTAATATTCTTTGCACCTTCAGAAGCAGACTTTGTACTCTTCCTTCTCTGTGTATTTCAGGACCCTGAGCTGGTTGGCATTCTCTCACTTAGCTACGGCTCTCGTACCCATGTTAACTCTGTCCAAACCTCTTCTCACTTATTACCTTAATAACATACCTACTTTCATGCATTCCTAAGGAAATTTGATACTGCCTTGTAATTTTGACTTCATGAGGTTTTGGACTTTATTATCAGTATATTTTTCCATTAACCTAGAATTACCAATTAGGCAAACAGGAGTCTTAAAGACACAAGCTGTAGTCAGAAAAGTATTTTCTATCTTATTCTCCAGTAAAATCATCTAATAGGAGATTTAAGGAATTACAAATCTAGAAAGCAAAATAGACTTGCAAAGAATCATAAGCATTGCCACACTGATCCATTTGATTTCTGGAAGTGTTAATGGACTAGAAACCACCTGAGGACGAGGATTACATTTATCTAGGTCATCACTGAAACCCAGTAATTAGCAAAATTTCTGTCACTACATAATAAGTATCTTTAAATGTGTATTGTATGAATGAATAACTAAACAGCTGAATAATTAATGAGTGAGTCATAATCAATTTCCAAGCATTGTATGCATGGATTTTGGCTGGCATTTCTAACAGTTTCCTAATAAAGTTTCGGGTGTGATAGATGTTATAAACCAGCTGAAAGATAACTTCAACCTATGTTCTTTTGGATATACAAACCTAGAACAGCCCCAAAATCGTAGATGTATTATTTATTTAGTATTGTTTTATTTGGTTAGAATATGAACAAGATTAATACTGAGTACCCTAGCCATTATAAGACTCTAAACTTTTTGAAGATTTAAAAATATATTGTTTAAAATTTAAAAAAATAGTTAATGAGATTAAACATACATTAATTTAAAAATGTGGTCCTTTAGGATAAGAAAGTATAGGGATCATTTCTAATGATTCATTAAATAGAGCAGCAGTGTTAAGTATATGGTACTAGGAACTCTGTTCTTTTGTTTAATTGAGAAATTAAGAAAAACATAAAATTCATGGAGTCTATCATTATCCAAATATCCTAATCAGATGCTTCAATAGAATTGAAATATTTGAGATTCTAAATATTGGGGAAATACAGATATTCTTAAATTACTGCATCATATTTCAAAGTGAGGTTACTTAGTTTGCTCTTTGGTTGTTTAAATGCAGAGGTCAGGGTGTGTAAGCAGACAACTACTGTTTTTTTTAAGAATACAATAAAAATAAAGTAAAAATAATATACATTACTGGCAGCCTAAGAGCCATTTTTGTAGTGGATACCATGTTTTCATTTTGACCTTTTCCAGGGTAAACAAAACATGCATTATTTGAAATTCTTCCTAGATAGTAGATACACATATTATTGTAAAGCAATAGAAAAAAAACAAAACAAAACAAGGACTTTCTCTTTCTTTTTTTTTTTAAGATTTTATTTATTTATTTGACAGAGAGACAGATAGCGAGAGCAGGAACACAAGCAGGGCTTTCTCTTTCTTTTTAGTCACTTTGAAATGTGAGTCATCAAAGCTATTATAACAATGGAAGCTTTTGAAAATACGAAACAATCTGAAATGAATCTATTAGTTTCTAATTTATATGTGACTATTTTAAAAAAAGCAATATATTTCAAAGGAATTTAATATTTGCATAATACTGTGTATATTAAAATTCAAATTATATATTATTAATTAAAATAAATGACTCTATAATAGAAAATAATTAATATTAAAACAAATATGCATTATGTAGGATGTTACATTTTAAAATACTAGCATATTGGATTTATAATAACATACAGATTAATTTGAGGAAATAATTTCTGCTGCATTACCAAATAAAAAAATGCATGATTTCTGTAACTAAAATCAATTTGCCATGCCTTTGCTTTACCAGTCTTACTCGTTTTTTAGTAATATCAAATGACGATTTATATATTATGATTTTACTATGAGTTCCTTTAGGAACTTAGAACTTACAGGTTATCCCCAGTAATGTCATACTGATCTGTTATCAGAAAGAAAGACATTTCATAAAATTGAATTTTCTGGGTAATGGGATTTTAATAAATATAACCATCAAATTATTACTAATTATTTTAATGAAAATCTTTCTAAAACACTAAATATTTCTAGGATTTTAAAAAAAGTACTCTGGGGGCGCCTGGGTGGCTCAGTTGTTAAGCGTCTGCCTTCGGCTCAGGTCATGATCCCGGGGTCCTGGGATCGAGCCCCGCATCAGGCTCCCTGCTCGGCGGGAAGCCTGCTTCTCCCTCTGCCACTCCCCCTGCCTGTGTTCCCTCTCTCGCTGTGTCTCTCTGTCAAATAAAAAAAAAAGTACTCTGAATATGCAATTAATTTTTATTTTATGACTATGTTATTTGGTTTTTTAGAAAGATTTTATTTACTTATTTGAGAGAGAGAGAGAGAGAGAGAGAGAGAGAGAGAGAGAGAGAACAGGGGAGGAGCAGAGGGAGAGGGACAAGTTGACTCCTGATGCAGAGCGCAAGCTCCGGACCCCAGATCACGACCTGAGCAGAAATTGAGTCTGACGCTCAACCAACTGAGCCATCCAGTCACCCCTTACTTTTTTTTTTAAGTTTTTATTTAAATTCCAGTTAGCAAACCGTGTAATATTAGTTTCAGGTGTACAATATAGTGATTCAACACTTCCATACAGCCCTCAGTGCTCATCACAAGGGCACTCCTTAATCCCCACCAATTTCACCCATCCCCTCACTTGATGACTTTGTTAATTAACATTGCTTATGATACTTTGCTAGAAGGTGTGTGTGTGTGTGTGTGTGTGTGTTGTAGTATGAAAGACTAGACTTAAGCATGGTTGTTGCTTTTATAATTCTTGAGCCTACTTTCCTCTATCCAACTACTGGCTGGCACAGTTTTAGCTTCTGTGATAATGACTTCTGCTCATATCAAATTGAACTTTTTCCAATATTCTGTCTTTATAATGTTCTATACTTGGGAATCAAATAAAACTCATGCTTGATGCTACACATATATCAAGTTAGCATCTCTGGATTCTAATTGTTAAAGGAAATTTTTATTACCACAAAAAATATACATTTTTTAGTAAACAGGCAGATAATCTGTTAGCACTTTTGGATGTTAAAGATAATTTTCTACTTTGGGGTTCTTGCCTCTATTCTGAGTTACTGCTATAAAATCTCAAGATAATGAAGTATTTGTAAATATATGTTAGTCACTGTTACCCTGCAAGGCAACTAGGCAGAAGCAGAAATTACTGTGTAAATAAATATTTGCACACAAGTTAAACATCTCTTATTTAAGTTACTACAGGCATTGTAAAAAAAAGTCTGATGAATTTTTAGGGAGCAGATCTGTCATTTAGAAGTTTCAGGGTCCTAGAAGGATGATGCACTTGAAAAAGAAAATAATAAAGGCAAATGAACTGAGCCAATAAGTATAGAAATGGCAAACACGTGATAAGGAAAACCTGCTTAAACTCAGTCAGATGACATGTGACTCAGTTTTGGTCAATAAGATGAAAGCAGAAGTCCAATAAGGATTCTGGGAAATTTTCTGCTTTTTTGATAAAAGAAATAGACTTGACTGTCATTGCCCCTATCCCCTTCATCCTACCTTGAGCATTGATCTAATATCTGAAGCTAGACAATCATTTTGGAACCAGGAAGGAAAAAGTAAGTTGAGGGTAATAAGGAAGATACTGTCACTGACATTAAGGCACTGAACCTTGAACATGTGAACTGAACTGAATAAGTTCAGTAACTCTGTGCCCTGATTTACTGCAGACAATACTCCTAAGATGAAAGCATTGGCTGGAATTTGTTATAAATAGAGATAAAATGAACAGACTTTGGAAATAAATGTTAATGAGGTTCGGTAAATTACTTTTGTTTTGATTCTTTGTTGAAATAAATTGTATATAAGCACCTGCAGCATGACATAAATTGAGTACTCTCTGATTTAGAATTAATAACATTGGTAAAAGGACATTCAGTTGTCAGAGAAGGTAGGTTTAAATATCAACTATGTCATTTTCTACTTTGTAGCCTTAGGTAATCTAGATAGCCTCATGGGCCTACATTCCCCTGTGGCTACTATTTGTACCCATGTCATAATGTTGGAAAAAAATTAAATGCTGTAATGTATATAAAACACACAGGGGCGCCTGGGTGGCTCAGTTGGTTAAGCGACTGCCTTCGGCTCAGGTCATGATCCTGGAGTCCTGGGATCGAGTCCCGCATCGGGCTCCCTGCTCAGCAGGGAGTCTGCTTCTCCCTCTGACCCTCCCCCGTCTCATGCTGTCTCTCTCTATCTCATTCTCTCTGTCAAATAAATAAATAAAATATTTAAAAAAAAAAAACACACAGGAGAGTGCCTGACACATAGAGTCAATTTTTTAAGATCTTATTTATTTATTTATTTATTTATTTTTAATTTTTATTTTTTTAAAGATTTTGTATTATTTATTTATTTATTTGACACACAGAGAGATAACGAGAGAGAGAGAGGGAGAGAGCACAAGCAGGGGGAGTGGCAGGCAGAGGGAGAAGCAGGCTTCCTGCATGAGCAGGGAGCCCGATGTGGGGCTCGATCTCAGGACCCTGGGATCATGACCTGAGCGGAAGGCAGCGGTTTAACCAACTGAGCCACCCAGGTGCCCCAAGATCTTATTTATATTTTTAAGAGAGAGTGGGGGGGGCAGAGGAAGAGAGAAACCTCAAGCAGACTCCCTGCTGAGTGTGGAGCCCCACGCAGAGCTTAAGTTCAGGACCCTGAGATCATGACCTGAGCCAAATTTAAGAATCAGACGCTTAACCGACTGAGCCACCCAGGCGCCCCTCAATACTCAATATGTTTTAGTTATAGTGTATTGTTAGATATATCAATTATTTTATAAACTATGTAAGACTGAATAAGTTAAAAATAAAGAGAATTTCTTTAAATCATACCACCCTTTAAAGTAAAAATTTACTGGATTTATTGGTATTTATTAAGTGCTTCCTAAGTATCTTTTAAGTCCATCAGTTGCTGGTAATAGATAATTAGAATATAATTCAGGAGATGTGGAATATCAGGGAAGATGAAAATGAAAACAAAACATATTAAACATGAAAATACAATTATGGACTAAGTACAGAAGGAGTAAAGAGAGAAGTATACTTAACTTTCCTATACATACTAGGGGAGGGGTATCAGATATTTGCACTGAATATTAAAGGAAACTTAAGATAGAGGAATAAAGGAGAAAATGTCATTTCAGGCAGAGGGAGAGAATATACAGAGGCAAAGAGATGTGCTACATGGTGGTATGTTTTGGAATATAGAATCATTTATGCATGGATGTGACAAAGGCTTATGTGGAGAAGTGGCAAGGATTAAACAGAACATATTCCCAGAATCAGATTAGGAAAGTCCTTGTATAGCTCTCAAAGCTTAGATTTCAAATCAGCATAAAGAGTGGTTTTCAAATTATGTTTCATAGAATCCAGTTACTCCACAGAAGCCTCGGGGCCTCTAGCTTATGTGTGAAAAAGAATGAACAGGTGCAGTTTTAGGATTCACTCCTCAGTTTAACCAATTTCTGCACTTTTTGTTGTTGTTAAAAATGTATGCACACAGGCAGTTACATAGCTAGGTATTGGCAGATGATTGCTTTTCAAAATAAAGACCTGATCATCAGCTGGCATGGTTATATTTTCTTTTTTTATTTTTTTTAAGATTTTATTTATTTATTCATGAGAGACAGAGGGAGAGAGAGAGAGAGAGAGAAGCAGAGGGAGAAGCAGGCTCCCAAGGAGCAGGGAGCCCTAAGCGGGACTCGATCCCAGGACCCTGGGATCATGACCTGAGCCGAAGGCAGACGCTTAACCATCTGATCCACCCAGGCGCCCCAGCATGGTTATATTTTCATATTTTCTATGCAAAAGTTTATTCTGGCAAGGGTGTGAGGGATGTTCCTGTGAAGGGTGTTACTAATCAACATGAGAAACCAGATAATGTGGATTTGAACTAAAGCCTTGAAAATGGGATTGGAGAGGGGCTGGCGGTTGTGGTAGATTTGGGGGACAGAATCAATAGCTTGGGAGACTTAATACAAAGATCTTCAAAATCTTTTCTCTCAGGCCTCCTAAAAATAATTGTGAAAACTCTGATCTGTCTTCATTTTTATATTGATTTCTATTTTTTTGTTTGAAGTTTAAATAGTAACAAAGAATAGACTATCTGGCATATATGAAACAGTGACATTTAAAAGAAACTGTTCATTACTATAAAATGTATCTAGGGGCACCTGGGTGGGTTGGTCAGTTGAGTATCTGCCTTCCGCTCTGGTCATGATCCCAGAGTCTTGGGATCCAGCGCCACATCAGGCTGGGGATGATCACTGGGGAGTCTGCTCTCCCTCTTCTTCTGCCCCTCCCCCTCACTCATGTTCTCTCTTGCTTTCTCTGCTCTCTCTCTCAAATAATTAAAAAAAATCTTTAAAAAATATAAAAAAATAAAATGTATCTAGTAGAATCTAAATTCCATAGCAAGGTGATTCCAACCATTATTCACTTGAAATGAAATAAAAAATATTTTCTTTTAAGTTGTAAATTTTATCTCACTACTTTTACTCCTTGAATTTATCATAATAAAAATTTACATATTTGAAAGTTTTATTGGTCACTAGATAATGCTTTTTTCCAATCTTCAAATTTACATTGAAATTTTAAAATTCTCTTCATTTTTGGTAGTCATAAGATGTTTAGTCCTACCCTTATCTCATTCTGTTCTATTTTACAGACTGAAATGATATATTGTCAAAAACCAACAAAAGGTACAAAGTTGCAGTTATGAAGGATAAATAATTCTAGAGGTATGAAGTACAGCATGAAGGCTAAGCTCAGACTACTGTATTGAATACGGAAATTTGCTGAGAGTAGATTTCAGTTGCTCTAATCACACACAAAAACATTATTAATATGAAAGGATAAGTTCATTTAGCTTGACTAGTAATTATTTTGCTATATACACGTATATCAAATCATCCTGTTATACATTTTATATAAATTTTATTTAAAAATAAAGAAAAGGAAAAAAATGAAAATATTTCTCCATGAGTGTAAGTATTTATATTTAAATATGCCACACTAGTGCAAAATTAGCATTGGATATATGCCTAAGAAGTTAATTTGTTTCTAAACTTGTTGTGACTGCATATTACTTTGTTACTAAAAACTAATAGCACTTCAGGATTCTGAGAGTACAGCAAACTGTGCTTTTTTAGAGATCAAGACTTTTTAACATTGCACCAATTCTTTAATTTCTGGACCATTTGGTTTTGGAGCAGATTCTTTTTTCATTAAAATGAAGGAACACTCAATATATTCTAATTACTTAACATTTGTTTAATACAACTTTGTAAAATATCAGACCTGTGACAAAATGACAGCTACATAATCATTCTAAATAAAACACGTATGTTAGGCCTTTCTTTTTAAAAAAAATTATTTTATTTTACTTATTTGAGACAGAGAACATGAGCAGGGGGAGAGGTGCAGAGGGAGAGGAAGGGCAAGAAGCAGACTCTCCACTGAGCAGGCAATGCTCCCCCCGCCATATGGGCTCTATCCCAGAACCCTGAGATTATGACCTGAGCTGAAGGCAGATGCTTAACCAACTGAGCACTCAGGTCCCCCAGGTTAGGCCCTTCTAAATAAAAAATAATGATTTTTAAATTTTGGTTTGAGTACTTTACTTTTTCATGTTTTCTTCTAAGGAGAAAAGTTGTTTCCATAGAACTTTCAGGAAGAGGGATCGGCTAATTCTTCACTTGCCATAACCTTTTCAATTACAAGGGATCATGAAGGATTGGATGAAAGATGTAGTTTTGCTGAATACCCACGGCGAGTCAGCCAACAGAGGAAAAGAGAACTTTCAAAAGCCATTGCTAGCTCAAAGTCTCCAGTGGGTTGTCTCCTGAGAAATTCATTGCTTTAGGGTGGAAGGAAAAAATAGGAAATCTGTCTATTTGATAGCTTTTCTTCCTGATGTGAGCAGGAAGCTGTCTAAACCTAAATAAAAACCACAGAGATAGAGGTGTGTAATTTATGTGAGAGTAAAATTGTAATGAGCTATAGGAACTTATGAGCTAACTATGTGTACTTTTTGAATGGCTGAATTTTATACTGCCATTCCTCCTCCAAAAAAGTCATAGAAAAGGTAAAATATAACTGAAGAATATTATTTGAACAGAATAAATGGAATTCTCAATAACTGGATATAGTTCTTAAAGACTATTGTCTTTCACAAATTTAATTTGAGCAAGGAAGAATTCTTATTGGTGAAATTGATTTAATAAGCACAAATATTACCTGTGGTGAAAGATAGATGCATGTAGCATAAAATGTAAACTAGCGATGCAAGAAAGAGTGTTTTAATAAATACTTATAATTGAGAACTCTAATATAATAAAATAAAATTTAAACAAACAAACCAAAAAAAAATACAATAGGATTTGGTAGGATTTTATACACAGAGTTGAGCTATAGGTGCAAATATCACAGGTTAATAGCTAAAAGCACTGGCATAGAATGTGGACTCTGTGTTAATATGGTATATACTTGTTCATGAATGTTCAATTTCTGTATTCAGCTCTGAAATATTCCAATCTGAAATGATATTATTTTAAAGGTATTTTTTAGCAAAATTACATATATTTTCACATATTTCATTTAGAAAAATGTATGTTGTATTCATTGATGTTATTATCTATACCTCTTACAATAATTCTATTAAATATTTGAAAGAATAAAATTTTTTTTCTCTTCCTAATTACTACCCATTCATGGTTTTGTGTGCACATGTGAGTTTGTGTGTGTGTGTGTGTGTGTGTGTGTGTATGTAAATAAATTTGATGCATACATTCTACTTTGGTCGGTGTGTTTTTAATTCTAGGTTTGGTTTTAATTCTACGATAGCCAAAGGCACATGAATTGTGATATTTGGCTTGTGGTAATTGTTAGTCTGAATATTTGCACTTAAACATCATTGTAGTTAACTGGAATCTTGCACCATAAAATATTCCAACAAAATTCCACTTGATCATGATGTATAATCCTTTTAATGTGTTCTTGAATTCTGTTTGCTAATATTTTATAGAGAATTCCAATCAAGAATATTGGTCTATATTTTTCTTGTGGTATCCTTATCTGGCTTGGTGTCAAGGTAATGCTGGCTGCATAGAATGAATCTGGAAATGTTTACTCCTCCTTGATATTTTGGAAGAGTTTGAGGATTGTGTTACTTCTTCATATGTTTTGTAGAATTCTCCAGTGAAGACATCTGGTCCTGGAGTTCCTGTGTTAGGAGTTTGATTACTAATTTAATTTCTTTACTTATAATTGGTCTGTTTAGATGTTCTATTTCTTCCTGATTCAATCTTCGTAAGTTGTGTGCTTCTAGAAATGTACCCATTTCTTCTAGGTTATGTAAATTTTTGGCATACAATGTTCACAGAAGTCTGATGATTCTATGCATTTCTGTAGTAAGAGTTGTAATGTCTCCTTTTCTTTAATTTTTAATTTGGGTATTGCCTCTTAGCCTAGCTCAAGTTTTGTCAGTTTTATCTTTTCAAAGAAGTAGGTCTTAATTTCATGCATCCTTTCTATTGTTCTTTTGGTCTCTGTTTATTCTCACTTTGATCTGTATTATTTCCTTCCTTCTGCTAACTTTGCGCTTAATTTGCTCTTCTTTTTCTAGTTCCTTGAGGGATAAAATTAGGTTGTTTACCTGAAATCATTTTAATTTCTTAATATATGCATGTATTGACATAAATTTTCCTCTCAAAACTGCTTTTGCTGTGTTCCACAGTATTCAACATGTTGTAATTCCATTTACGTTTGTTTTGAGATTTTTTTAAATTTCCCATTTGATTTCTTCTTTGATCTACAGGTTATTTAGAAGCTTGTCTTTTAGTTTCCACATCTCATTTTCCTCATGTTGATGTCTAGTTTCATTGTGGTCAGAAAAAGTAGTTGGTATTAATTCAATCTTTTTAAATTTCTATTTGTTTTGTATCTTATCACAAAGACTCATCCTGGAGACTGTTCCATATGCACTTGAGAAGAGTGTGTATTCTGCTATCGGAGAGAATATTCTGTATATGTCTATTAAGTCCATTTTCTCTAAAGTATGATTCAATTCCAATGTTTCCTTCTTGATTTTCTCTTTGGACGATTTACCTATTGCTGGATAGTAGAGTACTGAAATCCTCTACTACTATTGTTTTGTTGTCTATTTCTCCCTTAATGTCTGTTAGTATTTGCCTAATACATTTCAGTGCTTGGATGTTGGGAGCAATTATATTTACAATAGTTACACCTTCTTGATGTATTGATCCCTTTATCATTATATGACTTTTTTTTGCCTCTTGTTACCCTTTTTAGCATGAAGTTTATTTGTCTGACACAAGTATGGCTACACCCACCTTCTTTTGTTCTCTATTTGCTTCAATATCATCTCCCGACTTTTCACTTTGAGTCTACGTGTGTCAAAGCTGAAATGAGTCTCCTGTAGGCAGCATATAGTTGAGTCTTTTTAAAATATCTATCCAGCCTCTCTGTGCATTTTGATTGGTGAGTTCCATCCATTTACATTTAGGGACAATATTATGTGAGAATTTACTACTGCCGTTTTATCTTTTGCCTTCCAGTTATTTTGCTTTTCCATTGTTTCTTTTTCCATTTGTTTCTGTCTATCTTTGTAAGTTGGTGGTTTCCCAGGGTGACTCATTCAGTCCCCTGTTTTATTATGGTTTCATGTGTACTCTAGATTTCGCTTTGTGGTTACCATGAGATTTACATTAAACATCTCATAAATACAGTAGTCCTTTCTCTGCTGATAGCAAATATCTTCATTTTCCTATAAAAGGTTCCATCCTTTTATATTTTTGATATCACAAATTATCTTTTTATGTTGTGATTTCAGTACCAAGTTGCAGCAGCTGTAGTCATTTTAATGCTCTTTTCCTTTAACATTTATGCCATACCTGCTCAATATACTATTCTAAAAAAAAAGAGTTAGAGCTTTCTAATTCTGTCTATCATCTTAATCAGAGTTTTGTGTAGTTTCATCTTTTTTGTTTGTTTGAAGAGTTCCTTTTAACATTTCTTATAAGGTAAGTCTGGTGGTGGTGAACTCTCTCAGCTTTTGTTTGTCTGGGAAACCTTTATTTCTCCTTCATATCTGAAGGATAACTATCCCAGGATAAATATTCCTGGTTGGCAAATTTTTATATTTCAGCTTTGAATTTGTTATTGCAAACAACAGATAGAGATTCTATAGAGATTCTGTGGAGAAATCTGCTGGTTTCTATCAGCTTCATAAAATTGTATATCCAGTTCCTTCCTCTGGTTTGGGAAGTTCTCAGCTATTTCTGTAAATACATTCTCTGCTCCCTTTCTAATAGGTATACTCGTTAATATTATGTTGGTTCTTCTAAGGAAGTCTGAAAATTCTTGTGGGGTTTCTTCACTTTTTTTAAAAAAAATATTCATTTGACAGAGAGAGAAAAAAAAAAGAGAAAAAGAGAGCATGCATGAGCACACATAGAGGGAAAGTGAGAGACTACGAAGCAGACTCCCTGCCTGAGTCAGGGCTTGATCCCAGGACCCAGAGATTATGACCTGAGCTGAAGGCAGAAACTTAACCAACTGAGCCACCCAGGCAACCACATTTCTTCACTTTTTAAAAAAAGCTTAGTTAACACTCCTCGTCCACCTGAAACATTTCTATATTCCCATCCTCAAGACCACTTATTCTCTCTTCCATCTGATCTGTTCTATTTCCAGTGCTTTCTAATGTGTTCTTCATCTCATTTATTGAATTCTTCAACTTCAGAATTTGTTTGGTTCTTTTTTACGATTCCAATCTTTTTAGTAAAGTACTTCTTCTATTCATTAATTTTATTCCTGAAATCATCGTATTGCCTTTCTGAGTTTTCTTGTATCGCAGAATTTCTTCATACTAGCTACTTTAAATTCTTTATCAGTTAGATCACCATATTCTGTCTTTGGGTTCAGTTCCTGGAAAATTGTCATTTTCTTTTTGTGGTACCATATTACCATGATTTTTCATGATGTTTGATGAAAAGTTCTCTGCCACCACTTTTGAAGTAGCAAGCACCTTTCTTATTTAGCAAGGTTTTGTTTATTTGGATTCTAAGAGTGCAACAGGTTGATATTTGGGAGCTTTCCTTTTGTTTTCCAGGAGGTGGAGCTATAGCACAAGTTTTTGGTTTCTCTTACTAGCGCTGACTCGCCATTAATGTTGGGAGCACCTGCATTAAAACAAAAACAAACAAACAAACAAACAAAAATCCTGGTGGATAGAAATTCTTTTTAAAGGTGGAGCAGAGTGGGAGAGGTGTGTGCTTGGCACTTGTGGTTTTGGATCTACACACAGCCCAGTAGGGAGATCCGTTTCCTGGAGTTCTGTAGGCAGTCCTTTTGCCAGAATCCTGGTTCAGGCAGCAAGAATGTATCCCCTCAGTACTCTTTATCTTCCTTCTTTCTTTTGCTTTCTTTCCCCCAAGTCACTGTGATTTCTCATCAGAAACAACAGGTCCCTCCACTGCAGTACTAGTAGACAGGTACACTCCCACTTAGCACTTTTACCCTCTACTTCTTCTGCCATAAAGGTGATGTTGGCCCACTCTCTCTGCAAACCTTGCCGCTGCTGCCTGTCACCAATTTAGCTCTGTTGTGGCTCACTTGGCCCCACAGCCTCCTCTGAGGTCCCATCCTCTCTCTTGGGTGCACAGATGGATGGATCTCTCTAGTGTCCTGGTGTACTGTGCAGAGGAGAGATTTGGCAGGGGTAAAGGGGTGGTTGTTTGTTTGTGTTTTCGGTTTGGTTATAGATATCTGATTAGTTGTAAGTGGGAGAAAGTTAAAAAAAAAAAAAGTCAACTTACACTGCCTTGATGCTGACTTCACCGAACTCCAGTACAGTTACGATCCCTTAAAGAGCTTTCACCTCTTGGGGAAACAGACGTTAAGCAATCCCAAAATAATATAAATTGTGAAACTGAAAACCTAAAATTAAATACATAGGAAAATCCCTTTGTCAACAGGTAGTGAAGATTCTCGGATGGGCCTCATTTGGCCATACAACCACTAACTGTGTTTATCATCTATAGTTTTCTTGGCTAAGAGTTGCTTGTATATGTTCCTAGGAAACTGGACTTTTAAAAAGTTACACACCAATGGATTTTGAAGACTAAATAGTTACAAACATTGAAAAGAAAATTATGATAATTAATAAGAGAATTTCTCATGCCGTTTACTATTTTACAAAGAATGTTAAATGCGGGCAACCCTCGGGTTCCCTCCCTCCCTGGGAGGTTTGCACTATCACTTTGCTATCACTCAATACACCTTGCTTTGCTGCCCACCACTCTGTCTGGTCTACCTCTTCATTCTTCGAAGCCATGTGACCAAGAACCACCGGCACCAGAGGAGAAAAAACTGTAACATTTATGGGGGCTCGTCTGGGATCTCCACCATCGTCAAGGACAACTAACAGTGAGTAGTGGGCACCAAGTCTCTCTCTTCCTCTCCCTCTCTCTCCATTTTGACTGTTGAAACAATGAGCATCCGTCAGCCATGCAAGAGTGATTAGCACAGCCGCCATTCTCAAGTCTCCAGTGACAGGCTCTCCGGGTTCTTTTCTGCCTGATCCACCAACAGAAGTTGGGAATGTCAGGCGATGAGGACTCAGAACTCCTTTCAGGGCAGATCACCGAATGTGAGGGACCTAGGGAAAACTGAGCAGCAATTGAGGTGCCTGACCAATGCTACCCTTCGGTGGACACGTGAAAGCTCTCCGACAGACCTGGTTCCTTACTTGCCCACCCGGGCATCCATAGAGAAACCCCTCTACTACTCTTTTCTTGGTGATTCCTTCTCTAGGAGAACGAGTGGGAAAGCCCCGAACAGTTACCCATTCTCTTGTGAGTGGTTGGGGTGGCCTCCAAGGGATCTCACTCACAGTTCCCTCTTATGAATAAAGGTCATCAAACTCCAAATCGTGGTTCAGATGGAGCCTCGCATAGAGGTCAAACCAGACATCTACAGGGGACCCCTTGATAGATCCAGACATCCAAAGCCCCTGACCAGCAAGAAGTAGCTACGATCGGTTGTCATCCTTCTTCCCTAACAGCCGTTAGGGTTACCTCTTCAGAGGGGGTAATGATGAAGGATAGTTAGAAGGCAGGCAGGCAGGGATAAGGCCCCCCGCCCCCAAGAGGAAACCACCCTTAAAAGGATTTTATACCACCCTGGAATGAGCCCTCCACCCTTTCCCATGTGACAAAAACCTGATTGGATGACAGGCATAGGGGAGGGTTAACCAGATTAAAACAGCCCACCACCAAGCCCATAAAAACCCCTAGACTTTGGGAGCTTTGTACTATCACTTTGCTATCATTCAATACACCTTGCTTTGCTGCCTAAAACAAAACAAAACAAAAAACAAAGTATGTTACATGGGGGATTAATACTGTAAAATTGATGTAAATAAAATAAAGATATACAATGAGATCATAAGCAACATTCCATCAGAGGAGTATAAATAATTACTAGAACAGGAGAAAATAAATCAATTTTTAAAAAACTAATGAAATTCAAACAAAGACATTAGACATTAAGCAACAAACTCTGGTTCCACATGTAAAAAGTAGTATTTTTTTAGACTTTGCACAAAAACAATACAGAATTCTTTCTGTATTATTGAAAATTTTAATTCCTTAGGTCTGTCCAAAATAAGTGAATGGTGTTTTCACCATTAAAAGACTACATGGATTTTGGCAAACTCATCCAGGAATAACCTCTATGAAATAAAGAGCAGAAGGACATTCCCCAAGTGTTTGAAACTTTTAAACCTGAGATCTTCGCAAGAAGCAAAAGAAGACACGATGATCACTGAGATTACAATTTTCAGTACAATAGAAATGGTGCTCTAAAGTTAGATTAAATATTTTTTTAAAGTAGGGTTATTTTATTTAGAAAAAAATGTATTGTTTATTTTACTTTGGTGCAAAATCCATAACATATATAGCCTTATTATTTTTTAGCAAAGAAATACCAAAAATATGCAAAAATAAATATTCTGTCACTAAGTAATTTAAGAGAAGTGCTATTAAGTTTGTTGCCACCTTTCTTTGGCATAACACTATGCCAATATTAGAAGACACTATTTTTTAGGGCAAACACTATTCAACCCAGTACGTATGTTAGTTATATCAGTCTTCTATGTTGTTTTATTTTGGATTCTTCATTATGATTAACACTTGTTAACCCAAAATAAAACATATTAAAAGTATTTTGATACACCCAGTGTATCCATTTACTGTTTCCAGTTTGCATGTATCTTTGCTCCCTAAAAAGGATATATTTCAGCTATTTCTATGTTACGATTTGCTCCCTTATATCCTTTTTATGGAATAGGGCCATTGACTGGTGGTACAAAGTATGTATTAAAATAGTAGGTTATCAGGAATCTTAATTGTAAGGTGAGAAAAGTTTATTTTAAACCCAGGTCACTAATTATGACGTTGGTGACAAAGTGAGTGAGCAGGGCATAGAAAAATGCCAATACCAGATTGAGAAAAAGACTGATGTATTCAGTCTTGGTCCTTAAGGCAGCTAATTTGAAGGATTCTGCCAGTTCACAGGAAAAAGGCTATAGCAATATTGTCACAGGGATGGGACTTGTTAGGGACAGCTGGTGAATAAGAACAGCTGCACAGATTATAGATGTTTGATACTCTATCTTTGCAAGATACTTGCAAACTGGAAACAGCAAATGGATACACTGGGTGTATCAAAATACTTTTAATATGTTTTATTTTGGGTTAACAAGTTTTAATCATAATGAAGAATCCAAAATAAAACAACATAGAAGACTGATGTAACTAACTTATGTACTGGGTTGAATAGTGTCTGCCCTAAAAAAGGTATGTCCATCTGGAACCTCAGAATATTATTTTATTTGAAATAAGTTTATTTGCAGATACAACTGGGTAGAGATCTCAGAATGAGATCCTTCTAGATTATTACAATGGACCTTACATCCAATGATGTGTTCTGATGAGACAATAGGAAAAGACACAGAGGAGAAGGTCATGTGAAGAGAGCCCAGAGAGGACACTTATGCTACCACAAGCCAAGAAACGACAAAAGCCACCAGAGGCTAGAAGAGGCACAGGGGAATTCTCCCCCAGAGGTTCCAGGAGGAGGGCAACCCTGCAAACACATTAATTTCAGACATCTGACCTCCAGAACCAAGAGACGATAAATTTCTGTTGTTTAAGCCACTAAGTCTGTGGTAATTCGTTACAATAGCCTTAGGAAACTAACACACAATATAACAGTATGAAATATCCCATAATATTATAGTTAATAACTAAAGGTAAATAAATTATATCATATGCCTTTCATCCTAGAATACAATGTACTCAAAATAATAGAAAAAAAAAACAGAAAATACTTGAACTTGAAATAATAAATTATTGTAGAATGGTTTGTGTCAAATTAAATTGGTTCTACTTAGAGTGGTCTCTAATGGTTGCTGTGCATATAGAAATATAGTCTTTACTCCATACTCTAGGCAAGGAATGACAGGGTTTTCATTTTGTTTTTTGGTGTTTGCTTTTTTTTTTTAATATTTGGTCCTCACTGAAGCATTCGGAGGAAAACTATTTTATATACAGCTATCCATTAACCAACATGACTCTTTATAGATCAGTCTGTCTCTCTCTCTAAAGCAATAACTTTCTTTTTCTCTTTCTTCATAAAACAATCACATCCTAGGCTCCTATTTGGATCATATTAATGCACTGGATGGATAATCTAAGCATATCCCCTGTGGGTGGTCTAGCTCTGTAGTATGTTTCTCCTCACATCACATATGATATTCTCCTTTGCTCATTTTATCCCAGTCACACTGTTCCCTGAGCAGAAAAGACACATTCCTTCTGAAGCTATTCCTTCCTAGAAGGTTCTTCAGGTAGACACCTCGCCCTCCATTCTACCTCATTTAAACCTTTGCTTAAATATTGCTTATTTAAAATTCCAAGCCCCTCCTCCCTTGTGCCTCCTCTTTTATGTTTGTTTTATTTCCATCTTACTGCTTTTTTGATATGTTATATATAATTTTCTCATATGGTCATTGCATGCATCCTCTCCCACTGAAATGCAACCTGCATGAGTGTTGGCATTTTGTTTTATTAAATACTGTTTTTTCAATACTTAAAACAGCATTTGGCACGTGGTGGGCCACCTAAAATATTACTTGAGAGAATGAATAAAATTGTACTCTAAAGTTAATTCCTGAACAATGCTTCATGTGTTTTTACTATCAGAATGCATATACCCGGTTCAAGCAAAACAGTCAATAGCTGCGCTCTTGGATATAACACATGTATATGTGCTAAATGTAGTCTATTGACCCTCATATCCTAATTTTTCCCTAGTATGGTTTCTTTCTAGCCATCTTCTTAGCAAAATTTTGATTATTATTCATTAACAGGAGGTCCTTATGTAATATTTGGAAGACTGATAACGATGAGAAAACATTCCCCTTCAGTAGCATTTATGGACATGTACAGGAGGGTGTATAGCTTCCGTTCACTTCCAAGCATCATGTGGACTACCTATTTCAGTGACAAAGAAGACAGCCGAAATCACTGGTAGTTTTCTGCACCTCTTCTAATTTTTGATTTACTAATTTCTAGCTATAGCTTTTTTTCACTCACCCTCTCTCAAACATTTCACAATATCAAAAGTCCACAAAATAATTTAATTTCTGGCCTTGTAACATTTGTGTGGAAAGACCACCACACAATAAACGCCATTTTTCCCTTCTTTTCACATGGCCTTGTACAATTGAAATTGAATGAAATAAAAACATAACCATGCTAACTGATATAATACAAACTGATGATCTTGAACCTCACATATGCCAGTAATTCTGCCAGGGTATCACAGTATGTTTTTTGAGTCTGTTTGCTCTTTCACATTCCTAGGTAATGGTTTCACTTTCATCTCACTAAGAATAGTTGATGACCTTGGTTACCTCTTCACTGAAATACTTAATTCAAAGGAAAACTGATGCCCGTCACCACTTACACTGTCCTACCAGCAATACTCTCCATTTCACCTATAACCAAAGTTGAAATATCCTGTGCCCTATGTAGACCCAATCCTTTCCCTTATGGGCTCTCCTCTACTCAAAGATGTCATTCCAGCAATTCTCCCCTCCCTTGTCTATATTTTAATTTTTTTTTGTTTCTACCAACACTTTTCATATAAACATGGTGATATTATATCCACCTCGAAAAATCTCTTGTTCTATGGCATCCTTAGATACATGCAGGTATCTTTGCTTTTCTAGTAAAAACAGAAACAAAAACAAGCAAAAAACCACCTCCTTGAAAAGTAGTTTACATCTGCTATGTCAATTTGCTCTTGTGAAATTTTCTGTTAAACCTAGTTCTCTTAAACTTAGTCTTAGTCACTTAATGACAGTTGCTCTTATCCCAGACCATGACATCCACACTGTTTTTTTTTTTTTAAGATTTATTTATTTATTTGAGGGGGGAAGAGAGCACGAGCACATGGGGGGAGGGGCAGAGGGAGAGGGAGAAAGAATCTTCAAGCATGGAGCACTGAGCACGGAGTCCACTGTGGGGCTCGATCTCACAAATCTGAGATCACGACCTGAGCCGAAATCAAGAGTGGGACATTCAACCACCTGAGCCACCCAGGTGCCCCAACATCCACATTGTTAAATCCAGTGGTCATTTCTCAGCCCTTAACTTTCCTGAATGTTAGAGCATTTCAAACAGATGATCTCCCTCTTTCTCTCTCTCTCTCTCCTTTTTATTTGATTTCCAAGATACTAAACTTTTGGTTTCTGTCCTCCATGATGACACTTTGTTTGTTTGTTTGTTTGTTTGTTTGTTTGCTGGTTCATTTCCTTCTCTGTTCATTAAAGTTTGAAAATTCAGAGGACAATCCTTATAACTCTTTCTTAATATCTATACTTGCTCTATTGGTAATCTCATTCTGTCTCAGGTCTTTAAATGCTATCTGTATATTATTAACTCCTCTATTTTATCTCTAGCCAAGACCTCTCATCCAATCTCTATATCCCCATATTTGAATGGCTGCTCAACAATTTCACTTTAAAATCTAATAGACAACTCAATTATCAACATGTCTAAAATTGGAGTCCCATCTTCCCACACAATCTCCGCACATATCTTTTCTTATGTCAGTTTATGGCAATTCAACCTTCCAGACAAAATCCTTTGAGTTATTTTTGACTGTTCCCTTAATCTCAAAATGAATCTACCAGAAAATCCTGTAGACTCTACCTTCCAAATATATTTGGAATCCAGCCACTCTCATCACTTTATCCTGATATTTTTTCCTCATTCTTCCCTTGCCTCCTTCCCCCACAGTCTAGCTTACCTTGCCTGATACTTTTAAGACACATGTTAAGTTTGCTCAGTACTTTTCAGTGGCTTCATATTTCACTTTAAGTAAAATCCAAAATCCTTACAATTTTCTAAATCTCCTACATTTTATGAAACTCAAAACCCCATAAGCATCTGATGTTATTTATCCATCACCATCACCTGCACCCACCACACAAATACAACTTCCTTCCTGTTTTTTGAATGTGTCTGGTGTACCCAGGTCTTAGAGATTTTAAATAACTGTTCTCTCTGCTTTGAATTCTCTTCTTCCAATATCTTCTCGGTCAACTCCCTCACTTCCTTCAAAGTTTGCTCAGATCTCTCAGTGTTCAGTGAAGAACACCCTATTTGCTCTAATTAAGACTGCAACACCCTCTGCCTGCTTATCTTACTCAACATTTTTGTAGCACTTATCACCTTTAACATATAATATAGTTTAATTATTGTTCATGTTTTCCTATTTTTATCTGTTTTACCTGTTAGAATCCAGGATCCAAAAGCGCAGTAATATTTTCCTTGCATGTATACTGATGTATAGAATACACACGGAATAGTACCTGACTCACTGCAACTATTGAATAAACACTTTTAAATAAGTAAAAACTAAATGAATAAATGAAACTTCCCTAATCCCTGCAGGAGACTCAGAATGCAAGCTTATAAATACTAAGTGGAGTACTTTCTGTATATTAGCCTCCTAAATGAGAGTGGTAAATAAATGAACAAGATATTTGCCTCCAAGCTGCTAATGATATAATAACATCCACATATGTAAAATTAAACACTCTAATTCAAGGTAAAATGCTAACAGGAGGTAATAGGGCTACACATCTTTAGTTAGAAGTAGAACCAAAGGTATTCCATGTTAAGGGTATAACATGGATTGAGAGTCTAAGGTAAAGAATATCTGTCATGGCTGTTACATTTGTCAAGATCTTTAATATATTATCAAATATTTTAGACTATCTTCAGTGGGATAGAAACTAGGCTGGACTCTGGAGAAGTGCAGATGAATACTACTGGTTTAATGTTTTTAATACTGTGACAACATTTCAGCTAGTATCCTAAATATTTATTATGACATTGATAGCATTTAATTTTCTTCTCTTGAAATTGTATATACTACATAGTCATGAATAACTGAGACTTTCAGGAAGGCTGTAATGTCAAGAGTATTTAGATTTTATAGGCACAAACCAAACACATACAAGATGTTATCCTTCAAGATAGAACTCCCACATGTTAATCACTTCTGTGCACTTTGAATAACTGATAAAAACATATCCAGAAAATATATTGTGGTATTTCAGTGAAGTGTCTGAATCTTCTTGATCAGTGTTGAATCAATTGAATTTGACTTGCCCAAGAGGCTTACCAAGGAAGTGCACTCAAGGAAAGCAGATCATTTCACACACGACCTCACCATCCACACAAGACATAACAGAGGCACACAGATTGGTCCCACCTTATTTGCTGAGGTGCTTATATTAGGGATATTATGACTGTGGCAGCAGCTTTCTACAATTGGGATGCAAAAGATTACCGGAATTGTGTCAACACTTTATAAAATTCAAAATACGATAGGCTACATGTTTTATTTATGAGCAATATTTTATCTTTACCTCTTCCAAACAAAATTTATAGAAACATTACAATTAAAGGCATACACATCCCTGATACATAGTAGGTACATAATAAATAACGTTAACTGATGACTAAAATAATATATGCTCTATAAAGTATGCAATAAAAATCAAATGATAAATTAATATGCCAAAGGTTGGCTATTTTACTTATACTTACATCTAAAATTTCTTATAACCTAGGTAAAAAGAAATAATGTAGTATATAACACTCTTTATTAAATAAAAGGTTCTCTTCAGGGTCTGAAGTTTTTAGTTTAACATTAATCTTGCTGGTATTTCTTTTCTTGGATCAGATTTAGAACCTTCCAGAGCAGGGACTGGGTTTATACAAAGGCTTATAGGACCCGGTAGATAACATTACTGTGGAAACAGTCTAGGTATACGGAGATACTAGTACAAAGCTCTCTTGACCCCTCTCTGTAAAAAGGGCAACTGCTATTCAGCTCTAGCTGACAGATACCTGCTGGAGATATCAGCTTAGTGTTACCAGTTTTTATATTCTTGTAAAAAAAAAAAAGCCCCAAATTTAGCTTTTGAGGGCAATTTCACTATGTTTAAATGTTAGTATTATTTCTTAAAACCAAGTTGTGCCAAATATATCACCAGCGGGCTACTGGGTTACAGATTTTGGGTCGTGATTTTTTAAGTTGGTTATATTTCCTGGCATATAGAAACATTAGTAAGTGCCCACTGAGTTAATGGCCGTCCAAATGTCAGGCCAAATAATAGCAGAGGAAGGAGGCATGGGAGAAGGACGAAGAGGAAGTGAAGAAGCGGAGGAAGAAGGGGAAGAAGGAGAAAAAGAAGAACCTTTCCTTTTTTCATCACCATCACCATCACCTTTTCATTCTACGTGACATAGCTTTGAGAAGGTTTAACAGTTTTTAATCACAGTTCTTGATAGAAATTGCTGTGAAAATTGATCTCTGAGAAAATTGCTGTTCCCTTAGCTTTTTCAGGGGGTCAAAGTGGAATAATATTTGTACATACTCATCATTGTAAATTTTTAAGTCATAGAAGAATTGCAAAAAAGCCTTTATAAACTAAAAAAAAAAAAAAATTTAAAATGCCTTTGTAATGGGACTGTGTAATGACCCTAAAAAATGATCTATCATTTGAGAAGTGAGTCATTAGTCAGGATATTAAAAGATGAATGATCATTAATGTCAATGAAAATAATATATATCCTCATAAAATGCCCCTGATCTGCCTCTATAATACTCTTTGGTAAATATGCTCTGGTCACGATTGTTTTCCTTCGGTTGCTCTGGGAAGATGTGCTTATTGTTGCTTTAGGGCCCTAGCAGTATTATTCCCGGTCTGCCTGTACTATTCCTTCTGTATTATTCCCTCTTTGTCCACTCAACTTCTCATCCTCTTAGATATGGTTGGCCTCTTCTTGCCCTTCTGTTAAGAGCTCCAATATGGCCTCCTCATTTTCTATCACATAATCATTCTCAGTACTCACCCTCATATATAATCATCTTGATCACTGATTGTTTTCATGCTCATTGATGATTTTTTAAAAAAATGTTTGCTCCCTGAGGACAAAAACTTATCTGCTTGGTACACTTAACAAGTAGAATTATTAAGGGATGAGGAAGCAGGTTATACGGATATATTTAAGGTAATTGTATGCCTTTGAAGAGTGCAAGTTGGTGAATGTTTGTAATCTAAACATAATTTTCAGGGCACCTGGGTGGCTCAGTCGTTAAGCGTCTGCCTTCAGCTCAGGTCATGATCCCGGGGTCCTGGGATTGAGCCCCGCATCAGGCTCCCTGCTCAGAGGGAAGCCTGCTTCTCCCTCCCCGACTCCCCTGCTTGTGTTCCTGCTCTCACTATCTCTCTCTGTATATGTCACATAAATAAATAAAATATTTTTTAAAAAATAAACATAATTTTCTCCGACTAGGTCTAAGTAGTTTCAAAGGATATGCATATACTTGTTTGTACACACTTTTTTTTAAAAAGCACAGAGTTAATTACCATTAGTGTGGGTCTCTGTGTTACAATCAGTAGAGTTTATTTTTCAAGGTTTAATTTTTTTCCTGTCTCATTTAATGTTTCATCATAGAACATTCTATGTCACTATTTCAATTACCAAAGGTGTGTGTGTGTATGTGCTTTATTTTTTCTCCTAGAGCAAAATGAAGGGTAGCACTTGTTGCAGAATTCTTGACATTTGATTTATACTTGACTCAAAGTGAGTGATGGGGAATGAGGAACAAAAGTTTGTGTTAACTAATTAATTAATTAAACAAATACTTATTAAGCATCTGGGCCAGATCCTGATATAGGTGCTCAGGCTACAACAATGAATAAAATAGACAAAAATTTTAGAACTGATGGAGCTTAATTACATTCTCATGTGGGGAGACAATTACTGGCAATAAATATGAAAATAAGTAAATTGGATAACATGTTAGAATTAAATTCTGTAGTAAAACAAACAGAAAATCACTATAGAAAACAGTAATATCAGTGGATTTGGAAATACTGGTGGGAGGGTGTTATAATTTCAATGAGTGGTCAGGGTAGGTCTTGTTGAAAAGGAAAGATTTGAGCAAAGGTTTCAAGTTGGTGAAGCAGTGAGCCTTGTAGGTAATTCAAACTAAGGTATCGAAGACAGTATAGTACAAGCCACTCTTGGATGCCTGCCATGTTTGAGCAAAAGCAAGAAATATAGTGAAGCTGTAACAGAATCAGCTAAAAGCAGAGATATCAGAGAATTACCCAAGAACCAAGTTGTATAAGGTCTTGTCAGGCAAAAATAAACCAATGAGGAGTAAGCCAACATGTGACATAGTAATCTTTCAGCAAATGGACTTGTTATAGTACATTATAAGCAAAAAAAAAAAAAAAATTGGAGAGAAAATGCTAGAATGATCCTTTACAACAGAGGTTGCCAGTGGGGCGAGACTTTGTCTTCTCACCTTGGGGATATGTGGTAAAATCTAGAGACCTTTTTGATTTTCATGACTTGGAGAAAGGAGAAGGTTAATACACCTGAAATTTAGTGAGGAGAGGCCAGGGATGCTGCTAAATAGCCTACCGCACACAGGACAGCCTCTCCCAAAACAATGAGTTACTAGTCCTCACATATCAATAGTGCTAAGGTTAAGAAGCCTTCCTTTAGAGAAACAAAGACCAGTCATGAGGTCTGTGCTCAGCACAACATTATTGTTTGAAACTATATTGTAAATTTTATATATTTCAAAATTCGGATAAAGAGTTGGGAATTGTCAAAATGAGTGCAGAAATGGCAAAAAGAAAATTTTAAAAAAGCAGAATTAAGCATAGAAAAGCATTATCGGAATAATAAAAATATTTGAAGGAATATGAAGAGTAAAAAGTAATTCCATGAGGACTAATCACTTCACATTCTTGCTGCTCCAGGCCATATTTTATGTAATGAATGAAACTAGGCCAAGGAAAAACAGTTGCCCTGAGAAAGGAAGCTAGAATCCAAAAGTAGAAAGCATTTTACTCAGACAAAATACAATTTCAAGGTCTCTCTCCTATGGTAGACATAAGGAGACTATCACAAGTTGAAAGAGACATTTGCTCAGGTCAATATAAAAATGTACCATTATTGTGGTCATACCTCTTCCATAATTGAATGAAGCTAATGGGCATTCTTAGGGTTACGTTTGGCATGGAAGAAACTAGAATTTATCTTCATGCCATATAAATCCTTCAGAATCACCAGGAGTCAGAAAGTCATATTAGACTATGTTAAAACCTAGGAAAATCCGCCATTCCAATATTTAAGAATGATTTTTTTCTCAGTCCTTCTCCAATATTGCCTGTTTTCTCACTTGCATGATCAGTTTCTGTCTTGAAGACTTGTTTATTCTGTTTCCCCCTAACAAAGCAGATATTCTAAGTTACCTTAAAAATAATAAATAAATGTGTGTTTGTATACACACATATATATACATATATATGTATATATATATAATAAACTGCTATATATGTGATTAGAAGAGTAACCATGAACTCAAGAATAGGTTTTAGGCTCATAAATGATACTGTGACAGCGCGTCTTTGTTTGCCTTTTGAAAACAGTTATCTGTAAATTACCAACCTTACATATAAATGCTGTATTTCTGATTCTACCTAAAAATGTTTCCTCTGAGGAAAAAATGGGTAGTGTGGCTCATGGAAGAAAAATAACATGAAGGAAATGTCAGGTCTCAGAGCGGTAATTTGGGCTTCCTCTGCTGCCTGGCTTCCACATGACCTTGAGCAATGCCTGGCTTCTCTGGCCTTTAATTTATCCATTTCTAAGTGAGCATAACACCACTAGCTCTCAAGATTGTTGTGAGGAGACTCTAATAAAAATGCACTTTTCAAAAATGCTGCATAAATGCTAAACAGAGTAAAATATGTCTCGTTTCCATTACACTTATGGGAGTTTTACGCGAGGCTTCTTTAATAAAGAGCACCTCACTAAGCTTCAGCAACCTTTTCAAATACCATAGAAGCAATCCTTTTATTTATGTGAATGCAAGATATGTCACGTATTCACACAGAGAAGTAACTTGATCATTCAATATATATTCTGCTATATATACATATACATGTGCAATCTGTTCAAAACTGCTGTTAGAGGTAAAGGATATAGCCCTCTATTTTGCAGAATAAAATATATTTCATACTTGGTTATAAAGGGAAGCATTGTGAGTTCACTACCTATATTCTAGTTCATTTGATTTTTAGGGAGATTTTAGAGAATAATTAACTCTATCTTAGTGGACTTGAGTAGAAGTAGATATAGATGGAGAGACTATGCTCTTGGTTAGATTAATTACATGCTTTTTATTTTAATTTGTTTTTATATATGTAGTTACAATGCGCCTGGGTGGCTCAGTCAATTAAGCATCTGTCTTCGGCTCAGGTCACGATCCCGGGGTCCTGGGATCGAGTCCCGCATCAGGCTGCCTGCTCAGCGGGGAGCCTGCTTCTCCCTCTCCCTCTGCCATTGCCCCCACTTGTGCTCTCTGGCTCTCTCTATTTTTCTGTCAAATAAATAAATAAATAAATCTTTAAAAAAAGACAACTGTTATTTGACTTAAAAGTTATCAGCAATTTTGTCAATAGGCTCCTATCTAACTCTATAAATGCATAAAGAGATTTCGGAGCTAAAATTTTACATAATCTACATTAAACATCATTTAGTATGCATAAGGCAGCTGGGGGCCCTAGTGAACATGTCCAACCTGGCCCATTGCCACACACCTATTTGGCAGCTCAGCAGATACTAGTATTGATTTTTCTAACATGTGTTTACTATATGTAAATTTTTAGGTAATTGTGTATCTATGAAAATGGCCCAAGAGAGTGGTTCTCAACACTGCCTCACCTAGGAGGTTTCTGATAAAGACCTAGGCCCAGGAAAAATGAATCAAACCTCTGAGAGGTCTTGGCATCAGTATTTTTATAAAGTTCTGCAAGTTCATCCTAAAGTGTAGCACAGGTGGAAAACCCACAGTTTAAAAACTATCTAGTTGCCAAATGTTGTCTTGAGAATTCAAACTGCAATTTTCTCTATTAACTGCTGAATTCCATGTTTCTTTCTTCAGTAACAGCACAACGTCCATTGCAGGAAAACCCAAAACATAAGTGTGGCTGTGCTCCTGTACCTGGCCTGGGCTAAGACCAAACCCGGGTCCCTTTGCCTCCAAATTTCCTGTTGCTTTCACTATCTGCCATAGCAGGACAGACACAGAGACAGGGCACAAATACCCCAGCTCTTCAAGGAATAAAGGATAATTACTGCATGGCTCTCTCTGTTATATTTCATCACCTTATACTGAGTACAAACTTGGCTGCTGGTTTTAGAAGCTGTGGCCCCACTCAAAGATGACAGTGGCTTATCACTTAACTGAATGCTTCCATCACCGCCATTGCCACCACCTCCAATCAGTATTTTGTTTTTGATTTTTTTTAAAGATTTTATTTATTTATTTATTTGACAGAGAGAGACACAGTGAGAGAGGGAACACAAAAAGAAAAAAAATTTCCTTCATAAATGTCATTTCCTACTGTTCCTTCAATGAGTTGAGTATTTACGTGTGTCTGTGTGTGTATGTGTGTGTTTAATCTCAACCACCTCAGTTTACCTTTCTAACATGCTGTGTGTATAGGGGATAGAGGCAAGATCCTGCTTTAAGCATTTATATGAAGGACTGTACGTGGATATCTGTGGACCTTCTGAAAATGAAATTGAAAACTGCTTCAATTTAAAAATCTTGTCATTCTTGCGTAAAATTTTTATATCTAAACTATCAGGAATATGTACATCATTATAATTTTAGAGATGAAATAAGAGAATGCTATTTCATTCTCCACCTTGTCCTTTAAGGTAAGGAATTACAATGCAGTCACATGTTTGAAATGTGTATTAACAGTTATAACTATATATATTTTTAAACTTCTCATTTTATGCATCTTTTCATTTCCATCAGTGAAATTTAGCTTTCTCCTAACTTTAGGAATGTCTGAAGGGCAAATGATTAACTGAGTGAGTCTTAATGCAAATTGTCCCATAGTGAATACATTAATTAGATGAATAATAATAATAATAACCAAGAAAAGGGATACATCAAAGTAAATCATAGTGTGAATATACAGAAGCCCATAAGTAATGTGGTCTGATAAAATGCATGCAATGGCATTAAAGAAACATTTGTCTTTATATAGCATGTGATTGGTATCTCAATATATTAAGTACATATAATCAGGTATTTTTATTTTCTCCAAGTTCTACTAATGGTCTCATGGTGAACCACTGTATGAGTTTGTGGTTAAAACTCTAGATGTATATAAATGCTGAAAAAATAAAAGTCCAGACAATAGATCATAATTATTTTGAGAAGAGGTAGCAAAAATAAAAGCTGTGCATTTGGTAGCTGCACTATTCTCCTGGCATGGGAAAGAAAACTTGCCCTCCTAAAGTAAATATTCTAAGATAATTCTTCATTTCACTAATTTACAAATGAAAAGTAAACTGAAGAGTAGTAAATGTGTTCAAGTTCATGGTTATAATTATACATGCCTTCATAAAACAGAAATTTTCATATTTTGGTTTTGATTTCCATATTTAAATTTCTGCAAAACATATTGTTTATGTTATAAACAATAAAAGATAAGTTTATAATGCTTATAATATATTCAGAATAAATTTAAATTATGTGTTGCTTTTACCATGAGCTTATAAAAGTCATGAAACACCAACCCAGTGGATTGGAAATATTGACAAAATATCAAAACTGTCTTCACTTACTACAGGATTCTGTTTTCCAACCCTACTTTGACAAGATATGTCATTTTGACAAGCCAGTTAGCATAAATGACTTACAACTCCCTGAACTCTTGTATTTAATTTAGTCAGGACCCTGCACTTCAAATTGTCATACACCATTATCATGTTTCAGGATGTCAGTCTCTTATCTGAAGGATATTACCTCCCCAAAGTGTAAATTCTTCTGATATTTTGTCTTTTGATGTCAGCATCAAAATATGTGATCTTTGATCACTAATCTCATTCTTTATGGAGCTGTAAACAGACAACAACAAAGTAAGATTTTTGTTTTGATTGATAGATTGTTATTTTGTGATCTTGCGATCCGGAGAATGATTTTTAGTGACTGCTTATGTCTTTTATCATTTAGGATCAAATCCAAACCCTTATTACTGTAAAACTTAAATAAAAATAATTTTTTAGCTATTTATGGACTTTAGCAGCTTTCAAATTTAATTTTCAGAGCAGTAATTCTCCAAAGGCAAACTAAATAAAATTTGATTCTTAGACACCTCTTGTGAACAACAATCAGTAGAATTTCACATGCTACATGCATATAAAAATGGTTAAATAACAGTTCAGAGAAATCATAAAAATTTTAGACATTTAACACCTCTCTGCATCCATGAACTAATGTGAATTTAATAAACTTGGACATCCTGGGTACTGACCTCTTTCTAAATATTGCCCAATAGTACCCATGACTAGAAAGGTCTACCACAGCAAATCAATATAGCTGTATACATATGGTAATTAATCATAGAATTATTTGTAAGAACTAATAGGGGGAAAACTATATATTAAACAGTAGGATATAATGTACAAATCACAATGTATCTATATAGTAGAATATTATGACATGCCAATATTTTACTTTCCATAAAAGGAGATTAATGCTCTCATGCATTTTATTGTGCTGTTCCTGTTCAAGAGTTGGAGGTTTATGCCTCATCAGCCTACAGTATTCAAACAATGGAAAGCCTTCCTTGAGCAGAAATTATTCAAACATTTAACTTAACATGTGAATTTAAATATTCATGATTAAGAGAAAATACATGAAATCCAGTGGACCTATATAATAAATACCTCTTCCTCAATCTCAAAAACTTTTAGAATATTTAAGAAGCATATAAATCACTCAGATAATCTGCAAGAGATGACTAGTGACTAGACTGAACACACTTATTTCACATTCTGTGAATGTTTGGATCATCTATACCTGCAAACACTGCTAGAAATTGAAGAAATGAAAGTCAGGTTTATGTCCTGATGAAACTCAACATTTATGGAAAACACAGGAGATGAGCATAAACATGAAATATCTGAAGGCTTAATAGGAGACAATTCCCCATTTTCACATAGCTAACAAGTAGTTATGGACCTGAAGGCATCACTAAAGAAACTCTAAAATTTTTCATATGTCAGGAATTTGAATGGACAAATCCCCAAATCATATTTTGTATAAAAGGACCATGGCATTATGCACTAAAAACCTGGATCTGAAATCATTCCAGTGGAAACAAATTAAATTTGTAGCTGAGTAAGGCTATGCATGAAAGCAAAAGTCTCTCCACCAAATGAAAATCAAGAATGCAGTTTGACATTAATATTCTTTAATGATTTTATTTGAAAACTTGGTAATCATTCTAGTAGTTTCATCATAGTGGCTAAGCAGAGAGTTTTAAAAATCTCTTTGAATTGTATAAACAAGTATGTTAATGTATAGATGGTTTTTTGATGATAAAAAAAGACATACCGGTAAAAACTGCAAAGATAATAAGGGAAGATTCTAAATTATTGTTTAAACTAATACATATTCTTTGATAGCCTCTAAAATAACACTTACTATACTTTACTGAATTACACTGTATTATATTTGCTCATCCATGCTAATAAATCTGGCTGAATCTCTCATTAAAAAAAAGAAGTGAGAATAGGTGATGACAAGATGAACTTTTCTAATAAGTCTTACTGCAATGCAAATTTACATTCCATTGCTGTATATATAAGGGATAATTTGGACAGATATTTAACTGATTTTCCCTATTAAAATTCACCATAAATGAACTGTCAAATTCAAATTGCTCTAAGCACAAAAGCCAACAAAGTCAAATTAAAGTAACTAACAGTAAAAAAAGACCATTGTATCTTCGGAAGGAAAAAAATTAAAAATAATTAAACGAGGGGTAGCCTTGTGTGTGGAAAATAAGATGAAATAATAACTTGAATTTGACCTACCCCAAGTACTTCTTTTAAGAATGTCTTTCTACATGAAAGTAAAGACAGATAATGTTTGGTTTGGCTTGTGTTTTTTGTTTTGTTTTGTTTTGTTTTGTTTTGTGTTTTGTTTCTTCTGAGCCAAGTAAGTATTTTATCTTTACATATGAAAAAGGATACAGGATTTCCCCCTAAGTTTGCATATTGAGAAGGGACATTTCATTCCATTTCAGGAAGGAAGGGCAGGAGAGAAACATTCCGGAGACTCTACACCACCTCACTTTTTTCCAGGAGGGAGGAATGATTTAGCTGACTACTGCAACTGGGAGAAGGAAATAAATATGAAGACTGCCCCTCAGAGCTCTCTCTTTGGGAACTGCCTCCCTGCTAAGAGGGTACTTGGGATCTGCTGACGTCAATGTCAGTCAACTGTCCTACACTGCCTGTGTCATCATAGTGCTCTCACGTGGACTACACATGAAGAGGTCCTTTTGGCCGCAAGTCCATTACACCTTCTCCAGGTAAGATTCATTAGGAAAAAAAAAAAAGTTGATTTTGATTTTGAATCTAGCTCCAAAATGATTCTAACCTTGGGTATTAAAGAAGTGTGCTATTTTTCATTCTTTTACAATCTACATTTACACGATACCAACATATGATAGCAATTCCATCAATTAAATCAATTACCTTAATCAATCAAATTCTCCTTTAGAATTTAAATAAAATATGAAGCATATCTGCTTCTTCATGGGACTCTTCATTTTCCACTTCAGATTATTCTGTTTCTGTGACCATTTTATGCATGTTACATTGTTTCATGTATTTTGCCTGTATTTTCTTTCTTTGGTACTTTAAGTTGTTTCACATGGGAGGGTAAGTCTGGTCAATGTTAATCCATCTTGGCCAGAAGTGGAAGCACTTGGTTTTCCATTTGTACTGTCTCTATATATCCATCTATAATTATTCTCAAAAAAGCTATCAAAAACATTCAATTATATTTGCCAAATAGTCTAGCATATTAGATAATTTATACATTCAATTTAATTTCATAGTGAGCTGCATCTAAGAGCCCTTCATCCTTTGATCTAAACAGTCCAAACTTGTCATTTTCTTTTTATTGGCTTTATTTTTTACGGCAATTTTAGGTTCACAGCAAAATTGAAAAGAGAGTACAAAGAGTTCACATATACAATCTTCCCCCCAAAACACAAAAATCCCCCCATTATCAACATCCCCACCAAAGATGTGGACTTGTTACAATTGATGAACCTATACTTACACATCATATTTATCTAAAGTCCATAGTTTACATTAGGATTCATTTTTCAAGAATAAAGAATATTCTTTAAGTTTGGATGAATGTATAATAATATGTATCCATCATTATGGTACCATAGAGTGTATTTTCACTGTCTTAAAAATTCTCTGTGTTCCGTCTATTGATCAATCCTTATACCCTACTCCTGATAACCACTGATCTTTTTTAGTGTTTCTAAAGTTTTACCTTTTCCAGAATGACATGTCATATGTTAGAATCAGATAGTAGGTAGCCTTTTCAGATTGGTTTCTTTCGCTTAATTATATGCATTTAAAATTCTTCTATGTATTTTCTTGGCTTGATGGTTCATTTCTATTTAGCACTAAATAATACCCCATTGTCTGGATGTGCCAGAGTTTATTGATCCATTCATCTAATGAAGACCATCTAGGTTGCTTGCAAGTTTTAGCCATTATGAATGAAGTTTCTATAAATATCTCTGTGTCTAGGTTTTTGTGTGGGCACAAATTTTCAACTCTGTGGCATAAAGATCAAGGAGCATAATTGCTGGATCGCATGCTAAGAGTTTGTTTAATTTTACAAGAAACCACCAAACTGTCTTCCAATTTGGCAATAAACGAGAGATCCTGTGGCTCCACATGTCCACCAACATTTGGTATTGTAAGTGTTCTGGAAGTTGGCCATTCTAGTAGGTGTGTAGTAGTTTTAATTTGCATTTCTCTGATGCCATATAATGCAAGCAGCTTTTCATCTTATTTGCCAGCTGTATATCTTCTTTGGTGAGGTCTTTTGTTAATGTCTTTGGCCCATTTTATAAATGGCTTGTTTGTTTTCTTATTGTTGAATTATAAAAGTTCTTTGTATATTTTTGATAATAGTCTTTTATTAGACGTTATCTTTTGCAAATAATTTCTCCCAATCTGTGGCTTGTTTTCTCATTCTCTTGACATTGACTTTTGCAAAACAGAAGGGTTTTTTTTTTTGTCTGTTTTTTGTTTTAATTTAATGAAGTCCAGCTTATCAGTTACTTCTTTCATGGATTGTGCCTTTGGTGTTCATCTAAAAAGTCATCACCATACCCAAGAACCTAGGATTTCTCTAATGTTACCCTCAAGAAGTTTTATAGTTTAGGGGCACCTGGGTGGCTCAGTTGGTTAAGCGTCTGCCTTGGGCTCAAGTCATGATCACAGGGTCCTGGGATCGAGTTCCACACCAGGCTCCTTGCTCTGTGGGGAATCTGCTTCTCCCTCTCCCTGTCCCCTACTCATGCTTTCTCTCTCTCTCTCAAATAAATAAAATCTTTTAAAAAAGTTTTATAGTTTCATGTTTTACATGTGCATCTACTTTGAATTAATTTTTCTAAATGGTATAAAGTCTGTGACTAGATCCTTTTTTTTCTTTTTTGCATGTGATGTCATTTGTCCAGTACCATTTATTTAAAAGACTCTCTTTACTTCATTATATGACCTTTCTTCTTTATTAAAGATCAATTGACTATTTAAATAGGTCTATTTTTGGCCTCCCTATTCTGTTCCATTGATCTATTTGTCTAGTCTTTTGCCAATAAATACCTGTCTTACTGACTACTGTAACTTTATAGTAAGTCTTTGGTCAGTACTGTCAGTCTTTTAACTTTGTCCTCCTTAAATACAAGTTTGACTATTTTAGGTCTTTTGCCTCTCCATATAAGCTTTAGAGTCTTTACTGAGATCCACAAAAATAGCTTGCTTGAATTTTAATTAGAATTGCACTCAATCAATTTGAGAACAGACATCTTCACAATTTTGAGTCTTCCTATCCATGAAGATGGAGTATCTCTCTTTTTAGTTCTTTATTGATTTTATTCATCATAATTCATCATAATTTTGCAGTTTTCTGTATATAGATTTTCTATGTGTTTTGTTTTATATATATATAAATAAAAGTTAAATAAATAATGTTAGATTTATACCCAAACTTTTCATTTTTAGGGGGTGCTAAATAGATGGTATTGTGTTTTTTAAATTCAAATTCCACTTGTCCACTGCTAGTATATAGGAGAGCAATTGATTTTGCATGTTAACATTTATCCTGTACCCTTGCCATGATCACTTTATAGTTTCAGAGGTTTTTGGTTGGTTCTTTTGGATTTTCTGCATAGACAATCTTGTCATCTTATGTCATGTCAACAAAAATTTTATTTCTTCCTTCCCAATTTGTATATTTTTAATTTCCTTTTCTTGTCTTATTGGCTTAGCTTAAACTTCTAATTCTATGTATACAATGTTGCAAAAGAGTGGTGAGAGAGGACATCTTGCCTCCTCTCTAATCTTAGTGGGAAAGCTTTAAGTTTCTGAACCATTAAGTATGATGTTAGCTATAGGTATTGTGTATATATTCTTTATCAAGTAGAAAAAGTACCCTCCCATCTTATTTTACTGAAAATTATTATCATGAATGGGTATTGGACTTGATCAAATGTTTTTTCTGCATTTACTGATATGATCATGTGATTTTTCTTTTTTAGCCTATTGATGTGATGGACTACATTAATTTATTTTTAAATGTTGAAACAACATTTCCTATCTTGCATAAATCCCACTTAGTCATGGTGTATAATTCTTTTTATAACATTGTTGGATCTAATATATTTTGT
Source organism: Callorhinus ursinus (assembly GCF_003265705.2). Lineage (NCBI taxonomy): Eukaryota > Metazoa > Chordata > Mammalia > Carnivora > Otariidae > Callorhinus > Callorhinus ursinus. The sequence goes on along the minus strand of NW_027397063.1, from coordinate 88,861,472 downwards.
TGAGGATGTTGTATCCATATTTTGAGAGATTGATCTGTAGTTCTTTTCTTATAATGTCTTTGTCTAGTTTTGGTATTAGGGTAAAGCTGCCCTCATAAAATGAGTTGGGAAGTATTCCCTCAGCTTCTAATCCTCTGAAAGAAATTGATATAATTTCTTCCTTGAATGTTTGGAAGAATCCACCAGTGAATTCACCTGGGCCTGATGCTTTTTTGTTTGGAAGATTCAATTTCTTTAGTAGATAGAGCCTATGCAAATCATCTATGTCTTCTTAGTCTTTGGTAGGTTATGTCTTTCAAGGAATTTGTCCTTTCATATAGGTTATCAAATTTGTAGTTCATTGAATCCCTTTATTATTATTTTAATGTATATGGCATATAGGTTTTATATGGCATATAGGTTATCAAATCTGTGATTCATTGAATTCCTTTATTATTATTTTAATGTATATGGCATTTCTCTTTTATTTCTGATAATAACTGTGCCCTCTATCCTTTTTTGTCCTTATCTCTGCCAGAGGCTTATCCAATCTATAATTCCTTTTTCTCTCCTTTCTTAACATATCCATTATACTTTTTGCAATAACTTTTTTAGGTGTTGCTAATTCAAGTCCAGTTTCAAATACACTATACCACTTGATGAGTGTCTGAGTTCCTAATAATAATAAAATAATCCTAATTTCTCCCTCCTGCATCGTGTTTTGTTGCTGTCATTAATTTTACTTACAATAAACACACATAAGTACATATATATTAAATATACATATTATACTTTATATTTATATTATTATATTTATTATTTATGCTCTGTTTATATTACACATATTTACAGACTAAATATATATATTTCTGATATACATAACATAAAATCAAATATACTGTTGGCATCATTATTTTGAACTGTTGTTAGATCAATTAAGGAGAAGAGAAATAACAATTTTTATTTTACCTTCACTTATTTCTTTGATGCTCTTCTTTTCCTCATGAAGACTCAAGTTTATGACACATATCATTTTCTTTCTCTCCAAAGAATTTTTAACATTTCTTGTAAGGCAAGTCTACTGGCAACAAATTTCCTCAGTTTTTGTTTGTCTGAGTGAGTCATTATTTGTCCTCCATTTTTAAAGAATAATTTATCAGTTGAATTCTGTGTTGTTATTGCTTTTGCTTAACAATATGTATTTCACTCCACTCTCTTATTGTTTGCATGGACTGAAAAGAAGTCAGAAGAAAGTCCTATAGTTGTTCCTCTATAGCTAAGGTGTTTTTTCCTCTGACTTATTTCAGAATTTTTTTATCTTTGATTTTCTATAGATTAAAAATGATATACCTAAGTTAATTTTCTTCTTTTTTCTTCTTTTCTCTTTCCTTCCTTCCATCCTTCCTTCCTTCTTTCCTTCCTTCCTTCTTCCCTCCCACCCTCTCCCTTCTTTCTCTTTCTTTCTTTTTTCTTTCTTTCTTTCTTTTTTCTTTCTTTCTTTCTTTCTTTCTTTCTTTCTTTCTTTCTTTCTTTCTTTCTTTCTTTCTTTCTTTCTCTCTCTCTCTCTCTCTCTCTCTCTCTCTCTCTCTCTCTCTTTCTTTCTTTCTTTCTTTCTTTCTTTCTTTCTTCTCTTCTGTCATTTATCTTACCAGTGTTCTATGGATCTGTGGTTTGGTGTCTGAAATTAATTTGGGAAAATTCTCAGTCATTGTTTTAAATATTTCTTCTGTTCCTTTCTCTCTTCTTGTATTCCCATTATGTGGATGTTACAACTTTTGTAGTTATCACTCAGAGCTTGGATATTCTGTGTTTTATTTTGTTTTGTTTTTTTTTATTTTTTTTTTTTTTGATTTTGGGTTTTAAGGATTCTGTTGATATATCCTAAAGTTTAGAGATTCTTTTCTCAGTTATGTCCAGTCTAATAATAAACCTATCAAAGGCATTCTTCATTTCTGTTACATGGGAGGGAATCAATGGAAAGATGAGATATCTCCATAGTACATACCCCATAACCTTGGTATACAAAGATCCCATCCTGTTCCCTGTATTGATTTGGTAGGGCTGCCCCAACAAAATACCGTAAGTTGGTGGCTTAAAAAACAGAATTTATTTTCTCATAGGTCTGAAGGCTGAAAATCCAAGATCAAGGTGCCAGAATGGTTGGTTTCTCCTGAGGCCTCTCTCCTTCACTAACAGATGGTTGCCCTCTTGTTGCCTCTTTTCATGGCTATCTCTCTGTATATGCATCCCTGATGTGTCTATGTCCTAATCACCTCTTAAGGATGACAGACCGACTGAATTAGAGCTCACCCTTATATCCTCATTTTAACTTAAATCACCTCAATAATGGCTCTGTCTTCAAATACAGTTTCTGAGGACCTGGAAGTTAGGTTTCCACATTGACTTTTGGAGGGACACGATCCAATCCATAATATCATCTAAATTTTTAAATGCTTTTTTATTATTGCTCCCCACAGTAACCAATGCCTCAAATTCCTTAAAGTTTAGTGTTCTACAATTTAAACAAATGTTAACATCTCCTTATAGGTGTGTTTTTCCATTGTGCTTCTCATCTATCACTTACTCTTCCATCTTTTACATCTTCCCCATTTATTAAAATTTGTCTTCCACTATTGTTTCCTCTACTTTTATACTAATTCTAGTATATTTCTACCACTTTATTACCATTCACCTAGGAGCTTAGAAGTGAGATGTGTTAAAGAGATATTCAAGCTACATATTTTATCAGAAATTAAACAAATATTTTTTTTACCTGAACTGGTTGCTGGTAAAATCACTAAAATAAACACAGATATTTTAATGTTTTCCTATAAACTGTTCTCTTCCAAAATATGTTAAAAGGTCTTCAGCCAGAGAGTATAACTAGAATTTGTCATCCTGAGTAGTTATGTTGGACCTGGGGTGAGCCTTTTGGCTTCCTAATAGCATAAGTAAGTTTGGGCTGAGAGCTGCAAATGAGCTAAATATGATCAGCACTGATTCTTTCAGTGCCAATGGTCATGTGTATATGATGATTAAAGAAATTCATTTACGTCTCTTAAGGATAGAAGCCTGGTTCCACTAATTACTGTAATAACTGAGGCATTTGAAAAAATGTTAATTTAAATATAGTGTGGGAGTTCCACTTGCACCATGACAATGTAAGGAGTTCCATGAATCTGCTCCCAAGTGAAACTGGGGGAATAATAAAATAGAAGAGCAAGATTTCAGTCCTCTGGCAATGGCCTGGAGGGCATAGAGAAAATTAAAAAATAAATCCCACTTATTCAAGAAAATATACTAATACTCAGTAGGAATTGTTAAGTCTATTATACCTTAACTAAATCCCATGCCATCCCTCCTCCTCCTAGCTCAGTGAGGTAGAAACTCTACTTCATACTGGTATAGTCAGTAAGACAGGGCTCCCTCTCCCCCAAGATCCCCGACAGAGGATTATCTATGGAGAGGTAGGACATCATCATTTTGCATTTTGTGTTCAGCTACCTACTGGTGAGGCTAGTTCTGGGGAATAAAACCAAGAGGTAGGGATTCCCTAATTCTTCCAATCCCTATTTCTACAACAGAAATTCTACATAATGTAGGATGCCACTGAGAATATTGGTGTACTGATTATCCTTGGCCTGGTTCATCATGTGAAATCACCATGTTTTGCTAAAATAGGCAAACTAAGTAGACCTAGGCCTGCTTTCCTATATCCACTGAGCACTCAGCACCTAAAGTAGGGGTGTCAGGGAAAAGGATATCATTTTCCCTACCCCCAGCAACAGTGGTATGACTCAGAGATTTTGCCTGGGAGGAGAAGCAGCCATAGAATAAAAAACTATAATGCCTCTCCAAAAGAACTGACTTCATTTGGCACAGAGTATGCAGAAGTTCATGCCTAAGGGCACTCTCTAAACAATGGAAGTTATAATAAAAAGTCATTGATAGGAATTGATGGATTCATTAGAGATATAGGCTAAACTGTAGGCATGATAGTTTTTCAGAGAGTAATTGGGAAAAGATATAGCTGAGAAGAGCCCTTCTGAGATCAGAACAAATCTCAATACTGACCTCTGGAGCTCTTCCTTGTACAGAGACCGAATTTGATTGGATTAGTCTGTGAAGCAAAGTATACCATAGCATATTGTTGAACACAATAAAGCAATTAGCTGGCAATGAGTGTGGTCAAAGAAAGATAGTCAGAGTTCTCCCAAAACCACTGTTTTGGTTATGAGCATACCCAAAGATGCATCTCTTAAGATCAACATCAGAAGCTTCACACTGGGTGTGGGGGGAATTGGAATAAATCTCACCAGAATAATCTAGTCAGTCACTAAACAAGTAAATAAGCCAATAACAATTGCAAAGCCTGGGGTGCCTGGGAGGTTCAGTCAGGTAAGTGCCTGCCTTCGGCTCAGGTCATGATCCCAGGGTCCTGGGATTGAGCCCCACATCAGGCTCCCTGCTCTGCGGGGAGTCTTCTTCTCCCTTTCTCACTCCCACTGCTTGTATTCCCTCTCTCGCTGTGTCTCTCAATGTCAAATAAATAAATAAAATCTTTAAAAAAATTGTAAAGCCCAGATTAGGGAAAGGAACAGTACATAGAATTGCTATACTATATAAAATGTTCAGTTTCCAACAAAAACAGCAACAAAATGACATATGCAAAGAAGCAAAAAAGTATGATACATACACCAAAGAAAATAGTATGCAATAGAAATTGTAAGAGTCACTCAATGTTGATTTTAACAGAAAGACTTTAAAGCAGCAAGTATAAATATGCTTATAGAACTAAAGCAAACCATGCTTAAAGAGGCAAAGGAAGGTATAATAACAATGTTGCATCAAACAGAGAATATCAACAAAGAGACACAAATTATATGTCAAGAGAATAAAATGGAAATTATGGATTGAAAAATATAGTAACACAACAAATTTACCCAGCATAGCTTAACAGTAGATTTGAACTGATGGAAGAATTAACACACTTGATAATAGGTGGATGAAGACTGCAATTTGAAGAACAGAGAGATAAAAGAATGGAGAAAAATAAACACAAATTAAAAAAAATCATGACACCATTAAGTACATTAAGTACATTAATTTTTCTGAAGTGTGTTGTTCATCATCTGCGGCCGCCTTCAGGGTTCCTTGGAGCACTTGTGCAGAATGGGCCATGCACTTGTGTGCCAGTACCGCCCATGTTTCTCATGTGTCTGTTCACGTTCACACATTCCTTTTCGCTTTTAGCTTACTATGAAGTCTTTTGAAATAAAACACTTGATTTGAAAAATAATAAAAAAAACATGGAATACACATGGAATATCAAAAAGAGAGAGGAGTGAAAGCAGCAGAAAAATATTTAAAGCAATAATGGCTGAAAACCTCCTAAATCAATTGAAAAACATTAACTTACACATCCAAGAACTTCAACAAACTCCAAGTAGGCTAAATACAGTTATCTGTAAGTAGAAATATCATAGCAAAAATGCTGAAAGACAAAGATAATATCTTGAAAGTAGCAAGATTCACTTACAAGTGAATGTTACTAAGATTAACAACTGATTTCTTAAAAGAAACAATGGAAGACACAAAGCAGTGGAACAAGATATTCAAAGTGCTCAAAAAAATTGAAAACTTGTCAAATAGAATTATATGTCAAGAAAAGCTATCTTTCAAAAATGAAAGACAAAATAAAGACATCCCCATATAGACAAAACCTGATATAATTTTTTGCTAGCAGATCTGCCTCACAAGAACTACTAAAGGATGCTCTTCAGGCTGAAAGCAAGTGACCCCAGACAGTAATATGAACTCACATGAAAAAACAAAAAGTAATAGTAAAAGTAATTATATAATTATAAAAAAATTGTATTACAAAGGATTTTTAAAATTTTTCTTGTAACTGGATTAATAATTGTATAAAACTACATGCATATAATATATTTGGGGGGCTATAACACAGAAACAATGTATTTGCTAATAACAGCACAGAGGTGATGGGTGGGAAAAAAGCCGCATGGCACTGTACTGTATTTTATGTGGAAAAGAGATAAGTCTTATGCATAAATATCAGCTTGAATATCCTGGGCTGCCTGGGGAATTATAAACAGATTTTTAGAGAATAAGGTACAGACTAGGAACATGCATTTAGGATGTTATATTAGCAAGAGTAATTTTGTGTAGTTTTTACCATTACACATGTTGGAGCATTTATTTCAGGCTTTAGAAGTTTCTTTAACCAACAGAAACATTATTTGATGATTGGGGTGATTTTGTAAGTGATATAAATATAATTAGCTAAGCCATTTAGCTGTGATCTGTAAGGAAATTAATGTCAGCAGTAAGAAGACTAAAGATCCTTTTTATGCAGAGATAATACAGTTGGCAAAACTGTTATGGCTGATAACTTGGAAAGCAGTCCATGGACCTAATAAGACCATAGCTCTGTGGGAAGTTTTTGGGAAGAAATGGAGTGACAGTGTTGGCATTTATTTTCTGTTTTTACTACAGTACTAAACAAGAGAGATGAGCTCAGGCACAGAGAGGAATTGAGTTTTCAGGCAGAAATGTAAGAGAATAAATAAAGTCCAGAAATGTGTGGCTTAGCCAGTTTGGAAAATCCAGCTGCTTCTTGGTCTCAAAATCTAATAAATAAGAAAAAAACTTGTTCGAGTGATAAATGTCCATTAAGTTTCCCATTAAATAAGGTCACTTAGCCTGTGACAAAGTACAAAATAAGGGTCTTTCCTTCACACCCACACCTATAATTTCAAATAACTTCACATTGAAAGAGAATGAATAGTTTGAAGAAGTTGAGAAATAAAGACAACTTAAGACCTATGTCTAGGGAAAAAAAAAACTTTGAGCAGATTACTGGAACTCAGACATTTCTAGAAGCAAATAGATCAGAAGCCTGCTTATGTTTTTAGGGGTGTGGCAGGGATTGTATACCAAGGACAGAAAATTCTAATTTTCTTTGTCTATTTCTTTGTCTATTTCTTTTGTCCACAAACTTTCAATAACAGGATATAAACTGTGAAAGTTGTGCAGACCCCAGTGAAAAAATTTCCCAATAATCACTTTAGATGATGACATAGTACATGATAAGTGAGGTAGGACTTCACAAAAATGAGGAAACATACACACACCTACATATAGGACATTGAAGAGACTTGACAAGGCTATTTCTCCCAAAGAGTAGAATATAAGTCTAATTAAGGAAGTTTCCAAACCTACAGGAAAGGAAGCTTTTACAAAGTTTATCCAGCAGGATTTCATGATTGTTACAGAGATTGCTATGTGTGATTTCCTATCTCTACTCTTCTGAAAGGGAGTGTTTATAGTGATCATTTTCTCCTTGTTCACCATTATATAGTGGATAATTAGGGAAAATAACTTTTCTTTTTAGTATAACTTGACAATACCTAATGAACTGTATAAACAGTGACCTGATACACAGGACTTCACAATTGCTTGATATTTTGGGACTTTGAGGTGAACATAATGATGGGATTTACGGAGTAGTAATTAAGGCCTAACATATATATTGCATTTCTCCTTTTGGACACACACATCTCTACAACTTTGGAAGTTAGTATGAAAAGTATCTTACTTTAGTGGTCCCTGGGTGGCTCAGTTGGTTAAACATCTGACTTTTGATTTTGGCTGGGGTCATGATCTCAGGGTTGTAAGATTGAGCCCCATATCAGGCTCTGCACTGGTCATGGAACCTGTTTAAGATTTTCTCTCTTCCTCCCCTTCTGCCCTTCCTGCCATGCACTCATGTTCAATCTCTCTCTCTCAAAAAAAAAGAAAACAAATGTATTTTACTTTAGCCAATGAAATGTTGGCAGAAGTTATATGAGTTCCATGTTCTCCTATCCTTGCCATAGTAATTAGGGTACTATATGACATGATGGTGATTCCATCCATCTGGCTCTCTGAATGACCACTATACTTAGAGCCCCTCCACTGGACTGTGTTGGCATGTATTGTGACTGAGAAATGTAAGTGGGTTTAAACCACTGAGACATTGCCTTTGTTAGTTAGTGAGCATAACCTGGATTATTCTGATTCATTCTGATTGAATCCTTTGAGGATAAAGTGACTGTAATCTGTACTGGAAATAAAGTGGCCAGAAAGCCAAACAAGCAAACCAGTGAAGAAACTAAATAGCTGCTCATGTGATTCTTTTCCTCCTCTTCATTGGACTGAAATTTTCAGTTTCTTTTGTACTTAGGTATGGTCATATAACTTAATTCTAGCCATTGGAATATGAGCATATATGATGTGTCTTACTTAGAGCATAACTTACTATTCTACTTTTTAGTACCTTAAAACTGCAAACATTTATTATCTCACAGTTTCTGTGGGTCAGACACACTGGTACAGCTTAGCTGGGTCCTTGGGCTCATGGTCTCTTACTAGGGGCAGTCATGTCAAAACTTGATGACAGAAGATATACTTCCCTGGCAATCACTGATTTAGTTCTGTTTCTACAATGTTTCCTATTCCAGAACTCATAAATGGAATCATAAAGTACATAGCATTCTAAGACTCACTTCTTTCACTTAGCATATCTTAAATAACTTAAGATTCATCCATGTTTTCACATGACTTGATAGTGCATTCTTTTAACTGGTGAATAGTAGTCCACTGTATGGATGTACTACAATTTGTTTCTTCATTCACCTTTCAAAAGACTTAATGAGTACTTCCAGTTTTGGTGATTATGAATAGAATTCCTGTGAACATTCATAATTGGCGCTGGGAAAATTGGACAGCTACATGTAAAAGAATGAAACTAGATAACTTTCTAATACTACACATAAAAATAAACTCAAAATTGATTAAAGACATAAATATGAGAAATGAAACTAGAAAAATCCTAGAAGAGAGCACAGGAAGTAATTTCTTTGACATCAACCATAGCAACATTTTTCAAGGTATGTCTCCTAAGGCAAGGCAAACAAAAGCAAAAATAAACTATTGGAACTACATCAAAATAAAAAACTTTTGCACAGCAAAAGAAACCATCAACAACAAAAAAGACAACCTACAGAATGAGAGAAGATATTTGTAAATGATATATCTAATAAGGGATTAATATCCAAAGTTATATAACTCAACACCCAAAAACCAAATAATCCAATTAAGAAATGGGCAGAAGAAATGAATAGACATTTTTCCAAAGAAGATATACAGATGGCTAACAGACATATGAAAAGATGCTCAACTACACTAATCATCAGGGAAATGCAAATCAAAAGTACAATGAGGTATCTATCACCTTACATTGGTTAAAATGTCTAAAATCAAAATGACAAGAAATAACAAGTACTGGCAAGGATGTGGAGAAAAACGATCCTTGTGCACTGTTTGTGGGAATGTAGTAAATTGGTACAGCCACTGTGGAAAACAGTATGAAGTTTCTTCAGAAAACTTAAAAATAGAAATGCTATATAATCCAGTAATTCCACTACTGCATATTTGCCCAAAGAAAACAAAAACACTAATTTGAAAAGATATATGCACCTTCGATGTTTACTGCAATATTATTTACAATAGCCAAGACATGGAAGCAACCTAAGTGGCCATCAATAATAGATGAATGGATAAGGAAAACGTGATACACACACACACACACACACACACACACACACACACACACACAC